>NC_037680.1:89688354-89766757 GCF_003255815.1 Theropithecus gelada
AAAAAATTTTAATTTTTTTTTTTTTTTTTTTTTTTTTTTTTTTTTGAGATGGAGTCTTGCTCTGTCACCCAGTCTGGAGAGCAGTGGCGCGATCTGGGCTCACTGCAACCTCCGCCTCCCTAAATAACCGAAATTTTAAAAATTCAGAATGATGTGAAGAATTATCTCTAAAACAAAATCCAGAAGTAGAAAAAAATAAATTTCATTTTCACAATCCCTGGGATCCAGAAACTTGTACCTATTTGACCCAGTTCCTATAATCGTTTCCCTGGTCCCTTGAATGTATTTTACTAAACTCTCAAACTGAGAAAAGTGACAATATTCATTATTTTGTTGTAAATATCCAGAGCATTGATTTAAATATACAAATGGAAAACAGTATGGCAATTCCTCAAGGATCTAGAACTAGATGTACCATATGACCCAGCCATCCCATTACTGGGGATATACCCAAAGGATTATAAATCATGCCGCTATAAAGACACATGCACACGTATGTTTATTGCGGCACTATTCACAATAGCAAAGACTTGGAATCAACCCAAATGTCCATCAGTGGCAGACTGGATTAAGAAAATGTGGCACATATACACCATGGAATACTATGCAGCCATAAAAAAGGATGAGTTTGTGTCCTTTGTAGGGACACGGATGCAGCTGGAAACCATCATTCTTAGCAAACTATCATAAGAACAGAAAACCAAACACTCATAGGTGGGAACTGAACAATGAGATCACTTGGACTCGGGAAGGGGAACATCACACACCAGGGCCTATCATGGGGAGGGGGGAGGGGGGAGGGATTGCACTGGGAGTTATACCTGATATAAATGACGAGTTGACGGGTGCTGACGAGTTGATGGGTGCAGCACACCAACATGGCACAAGTATACATATGTAACAAACCTGCGCGTTATGCACATGTACCCTAGAGCTTAATAATAAAAAAAAAAAAAAAAGAAAAAGAGCAAAAAGAAAAAACTTTGAAGAGACACATCCATGTCTAACTAAAAACATGAACACGGTAGCAGTATTTTGCCCTTTACTTTTTAACCCCATACAATACTGTGTCAAGGAAAATATATTATTCTGACATGTTTATAACTATCACATAAAATCAACTATCACCTAACTACAGGAATGTGTTCTGAGCAATGAGTCCTTAGCTGTGAACATTGTCAAGTGCACATCACAAATCTAGACAGGATAGCCTACTTCATACCTAGGCTGTATGGTATATATTGCCTGTTGCTCCTAAGCTACAAACCTGCACAGCATGTTACTATACTGAATATGTAGTCAATTGTAACATAATGGTATCTATATACACACAGAAAATGTACCTTAAAAATATCCTATTTATAACATTATGGCATCACTGTTGTATATGTGGTCTATCATTGAAAACTCATCAGGCATGCACATGACTGTACATATTTATGTCAAATATTAAAATCCAGATGGAACATTAGTTAGAATATACAAAAGCCTAACAAAATTCTTAAATCCAATCAATGGATTATGCTTACATACATATTTCTTAGAAGACTGACACTGCATTACCACATAGAAGCTGTGATTCAAATTTCACTAAGAATCTAGATTCTGTTCTGTACTTTGGTTTTTGCCAAGTTTTGCTACAGTAATAGAATGCCAAATTTTCTGCAATTATTTCATTTAGGAAAAAACCTCCTCTTATACATTCTATAAAAATTTGATTCATCAAGCCTTATTGATATGATGATGAATTTATTACAATAGTATTTAAATGGTTATTGAATGTAAGCCTAAATTATTCAGGCTAGACAGACAAGTATAGATCCTGAAAAGGCAGTTTGTTTTCTTAAAACCAATTTTCAGTTATTTCAGATTTCAACTATGTGTGTACTTTTCTAGAAGACAATTCTAAAGTGGCTTTCAAACTGTTCCTTAGCTATACGCTATACAGATACTGAGACAGTCTCACCGAAAGAGAAATGCTGAAGTCTGCACTATCTTATTTTGTTCAGTTAAAGTTTCGTTCTGTTCTGCTGGCTTAATACAGCCTTATCATTATTTCAACATATGTCCCATTCCCATTTATTAACATTAAATATGAAATAGTAAATCTCACTGGGAAAAGTTTTCTAAAAGCTAATCCCTGCTTTAGAGAAACAATCTATTGGCACATGCTGTATGTATTTATGTTCATCAGCAAATTGGCCATTGCAATACTTAAAATTAGGGTATCAGCTGAAATATTAGGTTGACACCAAAGTAACTGTGGTTTTTGCCATTAATATTTAAAATGAACCAGGAAATAAATACAAATTCCAAGTACTTTCAAGTTATACTCAGTAGAAAAAATATATATCTTATCCTATATTCGCGCTCCCCCAATGTGGATGTTGTCATAATGTCATTAGAAGTTTATTTTTTAAAGTGACACAGTTTGCTCCAAATGTCGCCTAAATAAATATTATCAACTCTCATTTGAGAATCTGAATACAAGTATTAATTTTCTGAGGTCACACAGAAGTTTTCTTTTAATGAAACTAGTATCCTCAAAGTAAACATTTGATTAATTTTTCATTAATTGATACATACTGACAAAATAACCATTAAGTAGTTTATATTAAACACAACCAGTGTATTTTAACCATGTTCGTTTGGGTGAGAAATGAAGATAAAACATTTTCATATGACCTCTATCTTGATATAATTCAAGCACTGACATACAAACTAAAGAATACGGAAAGAAGATTTTTTTATTTTTCTCTGCCTAGGAATAACATTATCAAAGAACTCATAAAATAATCATAAGCAAATACTAAGAATACACCACCACCAGACTTTACCAAATTTAGGTTAATGGCACACAGCAAAAAGCAGAGCAGATAAGGCATCACAGAAATTCATATACATATTTAAAACACAGACACGTTAATGACTATGTTTTTAAATCACTGTTTATAAAAAAAAAATGTTTTCACAATGCTTTCCTACATATCATTTAAACTAAAACTGGATTTTTTTTAAACAGGCAGGGAAAAAAGTGAAGGGAAGTAAGCTTCATGAAATCCCATTACAAAAGTAATAATTTTTTGTTATTATTACAAAAGTAATAATACAACTAGCGATGAAGTCATATGCACCATCACTAATTTTCCACTAGAAAAATAAACTAGAAAACTCTTTTTATAGAAATTCCATTTATTCTAAAACACTGAAACAAAACTACTGTATAATCTCATTTTCTACAATAATAAACACAAAATTCCTAAATATGTAATATAAACAAGAAAAGAATAAGACAGAGAACAATTCAAACACAAATAATGTATAGTAGGCATAGAATCCTAACACAAAAATTAAACATGGTGGTTTGCAATACAGTTATACTGATATAACATCTATCGATCTATCTTCAGCATTTGTACTTTATTTAAATTAAATGAAATATGTATGTGAAGTGCTTTTTAACTCTAAAATTAAATTCATATATTAACTGCTGGTTATTATAATATTTTTGGAATTAAATGTTTAATATATAAACAGGAATAAATGAGATACTGTCATTTACCTACACTTAATACCATGGAATAATTATTTATCTTCAACTATTTAGGATAAATTATTTGGAAGCTTGAGAGATGTCCCACTTCCAAATTCTACATCCGAATTCTACAATTCACTATTAAGAAATAAAAGTATATGAACTTAGTGAATCAGAAGACATGCAACTAACATATAAATCATTTCAAGGAAAATTTTGGTTTCCTCGGAATAAAATATTGTTACACATGGGTACAAATTTACCTAAAGGACTGTAGAGTATCTTTATGCAAGCTGCTTAATAATTATATAAATATCCATCTTATATACATGAGATTCACTGAATCTGGTATAGAGAACGCTTATTTTAAGGCCTTTGTAGTGACTTAATTCTCCATTTACAGAATTCCAACACCGAATGAATATGATAATGTGAACAAATAAGTGTATTAATGTGTCACTTGTTTATATCAGTGGTTCTTAAAATGTATCCATGAAAAGCATAAGTGTTATATATACTAAATTGTATTATTCCATAGCTCAAGTAAAATAATACTGGTCTTTTTTCCATCTCAGAAATACGAATTTCTTGAACTTTCTGTATTTAAATTTTCTCTAATAATTTATATTAAACCACTGCCATGAACTCTTATCTATAGTGAATGCTGTCAATCAACAAAATGAATGAAAATAGTAAATAAGTATGAACTACAAAAATGGGAAAAAATCGGCCGGGCGCGGTGGCTCAAGCCTGTAATCCCAGCACTTTGGGAGGCCGAGGCGGGTGGATCACGAGGTCAGGAGATCGAGACTATCCTGGCTAACATGGTGAAACCCCGTCTCTACTAAAAATACAAAAAATTAGCCGGGCACGGTGGCGGGCGCCTGTAGTCCCAGCTACTTGGGAGGCTGAGGCGGGAGAATGGCGTGAACCCGGGAGGCGGAGCTTGCAGTGAGCCGAGATCACGCCACTGCACTCCAGCCTGGGAGACACAGTGAGACTCCGTCTCAAAAAAAAAAAAAAAAAGGGAAAAAATCTAACATCTTTGTCAATTTTTTTTTAAATTTTTTTAACTGACCTTTGGGCTTCCAGTTCTGATTTTATTCTATATACTCATTTTTTAAAATCATGTTCACACTAGTTTGGAGGATAAAATTCTATCTATATTTCTCTCTGAAATCTATAATCTATAAAACAAGTGGGTTAGATTAGAAGATTTCATATTCCTTTCCATCTTAAGAGCTTTACAATCCTACTAAGGATCCCACTGATAAACCTACATATTCCTGTATCCTCAGCTCCTCAAATGGAAACAGATTGTGTGTCCTTCAAAAAGAAAACAATTCATGAATACAAAGATTTATGTTTTGCTATACTATTTTAGAAGGGTAGAGAAAATTGGCTGAACTTGCTAAGAAAACTTAAAAATGTAAACAGTAATATTTTATCTTCTGTTGAAAATGTTAAAAATTATACTTTCTATTTTTAATAAACGTTTTTTCTTCCCTTTACTTAATATTAAATTAGATCTCAACTCACAGGAACAACTACTATATTCTTTCCAGAAACAAAATCAGTATCCTACAGAGATTATGAGAAACTCTTTTCTTTATGAGTTATATTATAATGTAACTCATACTTAAATAGTTCTATTTAGTTCAGAGTGTTTTCAAATCTTCCATCTCAATAGATCTTCACACTAGAATATGAAGTAGGTGCCATTATTATCCCCAGCAAACCTACAAGAAAACTGAATCCCAGAAAACTCAATTGATTTGAGCAAAATCACACAGCTAGTAAGTAAGTTGAAGAGTTGGGCTTACGTTTTGTTTTTTGCTTTGCCTTCTAAATACTGTGTTTCTTCATCCCTTTGAAAAGTGAGTGCAGAGGGGTAATTTTACATTTTAGTGAAATAGAGTGAGTAGCTACCTAATTTTGACAGTTCTCATTTATCCGTCTCTTTAGCATGGATGGACCAGATGAACAGCCCACCATATAGAACGAAATTCTGCTGTCATTTCCTGCCAAACCAAAGTCATTCTTCTCTCCCATGTTAACCAACTGTGTTCACAACCAAACTGCTCTCTGAGTTTTCTGTTTCCAGACTTATGAGAAACAATAGCTGCATGGTGAGTACTAACTTCTGATATGTCAGGTTGATATGACAGTAGTACTGGCCCATCATTGTGAAGTTAAATTTATTGAAAAATAAACCTTGAATACAGCATTTGCTGTTGTTGCTATATGTTGCTGTTGTCGAATTTTCTTTTTGTTGTTGTTGAGGGAGAAGGGGGAGAAGGTCTATAAAGAATAGTCTTGGTTGGGTGTCGTGGCTCATGCCTATAGTCCCAACAGTTTGGGAGGCTGAGGTGGGTAGATCACTTGAGCCCAGTGGTTCAAGACCACACTGGGCAACATAGTGGGATCCCATCTATACAAAAAATTTAAAACATAGCCAGGTATGGTGGTGTATGTCTGTAGTCCCAACTACTCGGGGGACTGGGATAGGAGTATTGCTTCAGCCCAGGAGTTCAAGGCTGGAGTGAGCCATGATTGTGCCACTGTACTCAAGCCTAGGTAACACAGTGAGAGGGAAGGGAAGGGAGGCGAAGGGAAGAAGGGAAGGGAAGGGAAGAGAAGGGAAGGGAAGGGAGAGAAAGGAGGGAAGGGAAGGGAAGGGAAAAGAAAGAAGGGAAAGAGAGAGAGAGACAGAAAGAAAGAAAGAAAGAAAGAAAGAAAGAAAGAAAGAAAGAAAGAAAGAAAGAAAGAAAGAAAGAAAGAAAGAAAGAAAGAAAGAAAGAAAGAAAGAAAGAAAAGAAAGAAAGAGGAGGAGAAGGAGGAGGAAGGAAGGAAGGAAGGAAGGAGGGAGGGAGGGAGGGAGGGAAGGAAGGAAGGAAGGAAGGAAAGAAGGAAGGAAGGAAGGAAAGAAGGAAGGAAGGAGAAAGGAGAGAGAGGCAGAGAGAGAGAGAGACAGAGAGAGAGAGAACAGAAAAGAAAAGAAAAAAAGAAAATATTTCCATCTATAAACCATCACCATAAATTTCTCGTATACTACCAAGAGAGGAAGCTTGTATTGTCCCACCACAGTTGGGCAGGATACATTTGCCAGCCCAAGTAAAAATATGATTAAAAGAGGCAAAGCTTGTTATCTCCTGATTTTTACTTTCTCTATATTTTCCTAGCAGCAACTTCCATTTTTCCCAAAGTGCTACCCACCTTAAGGCATCTAATTAGTGCCCATTGTTTTTCCACCCTCCAATTTGATGCCCAGCTTTCTATGACATACCCTAAATGAACAACACTTTGTATTTGGTTTTGTATCACCTGCCACAACTAAAATTTACTTTTCACTTCTCCTATCACCTGGAACCCTGCCAAAAGCTTTTTAAGAAACCAATCACCTAATCTGATAAACTGCTAAGCAATATTTAGCAAGAAATTTAACTAACACTTAAAAACACATGTACCCAATTCCAGTTCCCACAACTTACAACTACAAAGTTCAAAGGAACAAAAGAAATAAAAATACTCTCTTAAGAGAAAAAGAGATAAGCTTGAGCTTCTATTTACCCTGAAGTGTATATTTTAAAAATCTATATAGAGATAGATAGATATGGATATCCTGTCATATTCTGTTATAATGTGATAATATAGAAAGGGAGATTCTTTTGCCCACCCATAATTTACAAATACTCTATCAGTGAACTTCTAAAGTTGGAAATTACTTTAAAATAATTTGGGAGGGAAAGTATTTTGGGATATGGCTAAAAAATATTGACTAGAATTGATAACTATTAAAGCTCATTGATGGAGGCACAAAGATTTATTAAACATCTACTTCTCTATATATTCAATTTTCAACATCAAAGGAAAGAAAAAAAAGAGGAGAACAAATCAATCAATGAATGAGGGAGCAAAAGTTACAAAACTGCAACTATTATAATTCAGAAAACTTTGAAAATGGTTGAAATAGAAAATAAGTGAAAAAACCCTCTAATAATGTATGACAGTAAGAGACATGGGTAAAATGCAAGTGATTAAGACTAGTTCAAAATAAATGAGAACTAAATGTTCAGAAAAGACTTTTAAACATTTTCTTACATCTAGTAAATTTTGATGTATCTAATGAATATTTTTAAAGGAACAACATTAATTTTTAAATCATTGACAAATTTAAGATAAAGGACATGGGCTAGTCATGGCAAGAAATGGTTTAATGATACCACACATATCACTGACTCAAAATCCTAACTAATTCTAATAGGCTTGACAATTGTAACACATATGGAAGGGAAAAAAAGACTATTTACTAAGCTACTTTTCTAATCCATTTAATAAGGGATGAAATGTTTGGCACCATCTTGACCTATTGTTAAATTAGTCCTAATCATTAAATGCCCCTTTGAAAAAGAAAAAAAATTTGGTGTTAGGTTGAGTTTTTTTAGTATAAATCTATTACAACTAATAAAAAAGCAATTAGAGTTTCTATTTATATGTCCAACATATATTAAGTTAGGTCGGTGAAGGCCTAGAGTCTAGAAAGATGAGTAACGCAGAACCCTTGCCCATGAGGCTCAAGTGGAGACACACCAGGCCTGGGAAAAGTACAGGAAGTAGTTCAGAAAGACTTACAGCATATAGAGCTGGCCAGTGGTTATTCCAGCAACCAACAAACTGGAACATGGCCCAAAGGTACACTGAAATCAGGATATTAGCCAGAACAGAAGAAGAAAAAAAAAAAAAAAAAAAAAAAGAACAGGTATGTGAGTATGTCATTAGTAGATTCAATTAAATCCAGTATCTATAACATCCTCAAAGTAGATGCAGGACAGGTGATTGGCAATGATCCAAAACAAAGTCACAGAAGTAATTCACTCTTTTAAACATTTATTGAACTACAAAGAGCTCAAAGTCCAACATAGACAGAAAGTCAACGAATAATGAGAATATGGCATGATGAGTGCACTAATAGATGTGTGGACTCAGGTGTAAAGAGAAGATATCAAAGAAGTTTGGATAGGTTGGGGAAGGTTTCTCAAAGAAGATGACTGAATTACACCTTGAAACATGAAGAGAACTTCACCAGTCATGCTTGGTGGGAAGATATCCCAGAAGAGGGAGTAACAAGTGCAAATGCAAAGGAGAATGAAAAATGGAGTTATCATCAGGTGCCAGTCATGGGGAAAGTGGGTTTCCAGGACAAGAAACTCAAGACCCTGAGAGCAAACCATAAACTCATGCCCTGAGGAACTGAGGTACCAAGGTCAGACCAGAACTGACATTAAATGCGACTGTGTACTAAACCAGTGAGCTACCATACCACTCCTAATATCCTCTGGGGGTAGGGTCCAGAACCTGAGTCCATTAACGATATTCAGCTGTAAAGGTCAGAGGTCTGGCTGCAAAGTTAGGCAGGTCTTTAAATATATTTTAATAAGAACTAAACTAGTTATATTTTAATAAGAACTTTACAGACCTAAAGAAAGGTCTCTGAAGAGCAAGTGGGATTCATGATCAAGTTAAAGGCAAGTGAGGCTGACTACAAGTTACCCAACAGTGATGAAAAATCTAGGATTTTGATAACATGTCAAACAGAAATTTTTCTAGTTTTGTTCTATACAGTGTTATGTGCTATATGTTAAAACAGTTTTTCACGAAATCAAGCAGCAATAAATGTATACTGAAGGCTTACAATAGAAAAATTATTGTGCTAAGTTTGGGGAATAAAAATAATGATAAAGAATGATCCTCACTCTCAAGAAGTTTACAGCCAAATCAAGGAAATAAAACAGCTATCTAGAAATATGAGCAAATATACAAGGTACAGCAAATGTTAATAGGTCTCTTCTTTTATATGCCAATGTACTTTTTACTAGCTTATCCTGTGATGTTATGTTCATGCAAGAAATGGTAAGATTTATAATGATAAAAACATAGGTAAAAGGAAGAAAAGGCCCATTTACACAAAAGAATCTGGGCTAATGTTGGCAATGAAGCAAACCCTCTAAGTCAACTTTAAAACTCTAAGTTTGTTGGATTTGGAACTTAACACATATATAGTCAATATCCCACATCATTCAAATTACTCAAGACACTCAGTATACAGAATATGAAGAAATATTTAGATCATCTGAACTTGCCTGTTATGAAGCAAGGGTTAAAAATAATCTTCTTCAAAGTTTGATGAGTGTGTGAGTAAGAAACACCTGCTGTCAACTCCATACAGATAGCAAAAGGACTCATAAATTTCACTGACAATTCTTTTAAATGGGGTTTCAGCTAATTAACTCATTACATCCATAAACACTGGGGACATTTCACTACTTTTGACAGTTCAAGTTTTCCTTCTAAAATATGTTTGCAAAATATAATTTCAGAGGAGAAATGTTGTTTTGCTTTGCAGGGTTTTTAACAATTCATTTAGAGGTCCAGAAAAGCATTTTATATTTCTTCTACTTCATATGTCTGCTTATTTGATGGTAATTTTATACCTCTGAGACAACAAAATGACTTTTTAAACCTTCAGTTAAAATGAGCCATACAGTTGAAAAGTCTATTAAAAACTATAGCCAGAAAGTAAGACACACTAAAATTAAACACTAAGTAATGAAAACACTCTGTTTTTACAATGTTTGAAGTTCAAATAGCTTCTATAAGTTCTAGTGCAGGCATCCCCAAACCCCAGGCGAGGGACCAGTAGGAACCAGTAGGAAACTGGCCACACAGCAGGAGGTGAGCTCCATCTGTTTTTACAGCAAGCACTTCCCATCTCTCATACTACTGCCTGAGCTCTGCCTCCTATCAGATCAGCTGCAGCATTAGGGCATTAGATTCTCATAGGACGGCGAACCTTTTTTTTATTTTATTTTATTTTTTGAGACGGAGTTTCACTCTTGTTGCCCAGGCTGGAGTACAATGGCGCAATCTCGGCTCACCACTACTCACCACAACCTCTGCCTCCCGGGTTCAAGCAATTCTCCTGCCTCAGCCTCCCAAGTAGCTGGGATTACAGACATGCGCCACCATGCCAGGCTAACTTTTTTTTTTTTTTTTTTTTTTTTTTTGTATTTTTAGTAGAGACAGCATTTCTCCATGTTGGTCAGGCTGGTCTCGAACTCCCAACCTCAGGTGGTCCACCCACCTCAGCCTCCCAAAGTACTAGGATTACAAGTGTGGGCTACTGTGCCCGGCCTAGGATGGCAAACCTTATTGTGAACTGCACATGCCAGGGATCTAGGTTGCGTGCTCCTTATGAGAATCTAAAGCCTGATGATCTGTTACTGTCTCCCATCACCCTCAGACTATCTGGGACTATCTAGTTGCAGGGAAACAAGCTCAGGACTCTACTGATTCTACATTATGATGAGTTATAGAATTACTTCATATATATAACAATGTAATAATAATAGAAATAAAGTGCACAATATATGTAATGTGCTTGAATCATCCCAAAACCATCCCCCACCAATCCCCAGGCTGTGGAAAAACTGTCTTCCACGAAACCAGTACCTGGTGCCAAAAAGGTTAGGGATAGAATACAGATTATTTAGAGTAAGTCAGGCCTCAGTTTAAATACCCAAACTGACACTTGTTACCTACGAATTATTCAAGTACACCTGTCTAATCTACAGTAAAGTGAGCATATGATGTGGAATTCAACCACCTTGATTTTGCATCCCAAACCTGTCACTTACCAGGTGTATACCACAGAGCATATTAGTCAGCCTCAGTTTCCCTAGAATGCTTCCCTGGCTTAGAAAATTGAGATAATAACTTTCTAGGGATGCTTTAAGGAATAAATTATATAGAGTATATGAAAGTACCTCACACAGTACCTAACATATAGGGATACTCAATAAATAATAGTTCTGTTCCTCACTCCAAAAGATTTTCCTAAACTACAGTTTACTCACAGCAATATTAATTTCATTCTTATGGCCAGTGTTAGAAGAGTGCTTAGTAATCATTTTTATTATGGCTTGGGGGTAAGGAAATGAACATATATGAAATCTTAACAGAAGTAACAAAGTCTACATAAAGATTTTTGGAAAAAATCATTAAATGATAAAATATATCTATGTCACTCTAAAAAAGAAATTGAAAAAAAAAAAAAAGTTCCTTCAACTCTCCCTTTCTTATTTTCTGTTACTACTAAGTCCCAGTATCAGGTGATGAGCATTATCTTCAGGCCTTTTACACACAAAAAAATATTATCAGGCCTTCTCTAATCTGAAAGAATACAATAACATTAAATCCTGTTGAAGTTGTATGTTGTAAACTTTACAGCCCTTCCCTGTTTCCCCATCACATACATACAAGTCTCTTTGCTTATGTAGTATCCCTTTGCATTGGATGTCCTCATTTGTCCTCATTTTCTAGCTTTCATGATTCAAGGTCCAGCTTCAATGTGATTTCCTAAAAGAATATCCCTTTCTGACCAATTTTGGTGAAATTAATGGCTCCTAACAGAATAGTGAACCTACACTGCAAATATAATTTAACTGCTGCTTCTATTACACTGTACACTATGATCTAAGAACAATCTTATTCATCTCTGCATTCCAGGCACTTAACACAGTGGCTGGCACACAATAATGTTCAAAAAATGTTTACAGAATCAAGCTGAATTCTTTCCCAAGTCATCTTTCTCTTTTAAAACACTTAGAAACACTTGGAAACAGATGACGTTAAAATCAATTTTCAGTAAGCATTTTTAAAATCGAAAGATGAGCTCCTTCTCTATTAAAATGCACTAAAGAGTAACTACATATTTTTCAAATTGTGTATGTTTTTAAACAAAAAGCCTTTTGGACATATGTTCTTATTATGAGACAAATTTGCCAGCAAGGCAAGTGACAGTATTGATATCTTAGGGCTTCTATATTAACATACCAACACTAAATATATTAACATATTTCAATGTGATTCATTTAAATGTGACTTTGTTTAAAAATCTAGTTAGGACTTTATTCACTGTGATCTTATTCCAGAAACTATTTTTAAAGTTTTATTTATAAATGCAGTAAAATTAGAGTTTATTCATCAACTCATGAGAGTCGGCAGTGCTGGTTTCACCATGGTGTAATAAAAGAATGAGAGAGCGGATATCTACTCAGCAAAGGTGTTGCAGCATTAATGATAGGGAAACTGACCTGAGAAAAACACCTGAAACCCATAACATAATCTGTAGAATGAAGGAGGCAACATGATGTTGGGTCAGCCTGCCAGACAATACGTGCACTCTATTTAAGAACTATTGTATCCTGCTGTATAACCTCTTCATGTTTTGCTATACATACAGAAGAGCAGTTCTCTTTTCTCAATTATCCTTAAGGAGGTTGCAGCCTTGTTAATGATAGGTGTCAAGATCTCCAAAAGAGATGGACTTTACTCACTGGAAAATGTTGAGACTTTCCGGGATCACTCTGGCCAAGTTCTTAAACTTGAGAAGGTGGTGATTAAAAGTTAGCAAGTGGTTCTGTAGTGGTGAGACGTGGGGTAAAGAATAATTCCTAACCCAAACTGAGGGCAACACCAAATGCCGACTTCACCAAATTAAAGAACACAAAACTGCGTAGGATAGGAATCATTATTCCACTCAAAACAGAAATCATGTGGACTTAGAAAAAAAACTTTTGAATTTTCACCTAAACACTGTACTAGTGAACCTTATGTTCGGCAATATTCAACAATACTTCTTAGCATTTAAATATAACTCCATGTGAGCATGTAGAATCCAGGGAAAGAATCTTTGGAATGCTGTAACTGTTTTGAATAGTTCATATCCTGCAAATACCTACATCCAAAAAGAAAAAAGGGTTGGAAGAAAACTGCAAATGTTACTAATTTACCAGTACTAAACACCCCCAAAATATAGTTTTAACAATGCAAAATAATATATGATATGATGTATGATTTACAAAAAACAAACTAAAATAAGCTCTAAATTTCTGTGGACAAGATGAATGTGTGTGGCTGAAGGGAAGCAAAAGCGATCCTGATCCCATGGTATTAAGGTAGCTCAGGTGAGTACGGTTATTTTTCACACATAAACACTAGCCAGGAAGCTCATCTTTACTGCATATCCCTAAAGATGTCCAGAGATTGCTAGGCTTCCTCAGCAGTGACTCCAGGGACTAGGAACTCTTTCAGAGAGACCCTCTACTCTCCAGCCTCCAAACAGTCAGGCACCAGTCAAGCAGCCCCTGGCTGTGCTCAAGCAAAGAATTTTAGGAATGGGGAAAGGAATGGCATATTCCCTAGAGAGGTTAGTGTGGAATGGGAGTGGAGGGGGGAGGAAAAGAGGGCACCCTTCACATCCCTGTCAATCAACTATTATTAACTATTATGCTGATGGAATGGAATCTAACTTTATACTAGCTAAGACTGGCTTTCCTCCAGGTTCAACACTATTGCCAAAAAACAGACTGTGGTTTTATTAAGTGATCTGGCCTTTGCTCCATAAAGATCTCTCTGTTAATGCAATAGGGAGAGTATCAATATAATATTCTCTAATATATATTTACTCTGTTCTGAATAAAACCTTCCACAGTACCAGTACACTTAAAGTGGTAATCTTAGGTTTTTGAAACAAAAGGTAGGGGAAGTCAAATCAGTGGAAAACCTGAGCAAATCAAAGGTCTTGATATGCAATGTATAGTAAAATTGACCCAAGCAGAGCAGAGAAAAAAATGCTAATTTAAATACCGTCTGTTGCTGTATTTGACTCATTATTTCTGTGGGAACTTTGATTTGCATAAAGGCATGGCAAATCTTAAGAGGCAGCAAATACTCATGTCACTAATCACACGTGTAATTCAGAAAGTTCCTCACATGTACGCATAAAATTCAAAATCCTGATTTTAATACTTTGTAGTTCTGAGGATGAAAATGCAACTCGTTTAAAAAGAAAAAGTTGTTTTATTTACATTAGTGTGTGGGTATATACACACTGCACATGTGAAATGACTATCCATTACTAATTATTAATTTATATCCTATCTCATTCCAAAGCTGATATTTAAAATCAGCTTTAAAAATAATGTTTCTGGCCAGGCACAGTGGCTCACACCTGTAATCTCAGCACTTTGAGAGGTAGGGGGATCATTTGAGGTCAGGAGTTTGAGACCAGACTGGCCAACATGGTGAAACCCCCTCTTCACTAAAAACATAGAAACATAAAAATTAGCCAGGCATGGAGATGGGCGGCTGTAATCACACTACTTGGGAATCTGAGGCAGGAGAATAGCTTGAACCCAGAAGGCTGAGGTTGCAGTGAGCCGAGATTGCACCACTGCACTCCAGACTGGGCAACAGAGCGAGACGCCGTCTCAAAAATAAATAAATAAATAAATAAATAAATAAATAAAGTTCATTTTACGAAAATTAATAACAATAACTGAAGATATTTATTAGGTGCTAATTACTTGCCAAGAATTACACCGAGTTTCACAAACATTATCTAATGTTACCTTCAAAGAACCCAGTGAAATAAGTAATATATCCCCACCTATAAGTGAGGACACTAAGTCTTAAAAAACTGTTTGGCAGCTTTGGTTCTCTGCTGCATTTTAAGGGAAACCATAATTGCACTACACTGCAGGAGCATCCTGGCTCTCGAATCCTTTGGCTAAGACATTTTGATTAAGACTCATCTTCATTTGAGATTCTAGGAATGAATCTCAAGCTTCACCTGTTCAAAACAGAGCTCTTCACTTCCCCAAGTCCTCTCCTGCCCCAAATCAGTGACATCACTATTCACCAGGCTACTTAAGCCAAACACTAGCAGTCACTCCTTAGACCTCTTTTTCCCTCACATGCTGCTTCCAATCCATCAGCAAGTCCAACAGGCTCTACTTACAAAAGACATTTGGCCACTTCTCAGCATCCCCACTGCTCCTGCTCTAGTTTAGTTGGATCCACCACCATTTTTCACACAGATCACTTTCACGCAGACCTTCTCACTTCAGCACAGGCCTCTTCACTTCTGCGCAGGTCTCCTCACAGGCCAGCTTGCTTGCAGTCCTCTCTCTTTGTCCACTCTCCACATAGGACCCAGATAATTTTTGAAATACATGATTACTCCCTATGGATCTCTCCCCTCTTTCAGACCACTATAACCAAACCAAACTGGTAGTCTTGTTGTTCCTCAAGTACACCAAATATGCAAAGTTTTACAATTCCCAATAATGATTCTAACTAGAAAATCTACTGCTTTTGTAATAGAACATTTTTGGCTGACAGATCATGGGCCAAAAATTTAACCTCCACTCTCCAGCCCTAATCTGGTTTGCAACCATGTATATGCATGGCAACCCTTATTCTGTTAGGGGGAGAAGGAGGAGGAAATTGAACTCAGGGTTAGTAAAAGGTAAGTATAGAGAGAAAAGTAGAGCCTAGCATCTGTTCTTCATTGGACTCCTTGCCTGAGATTAAATGCTTATAGTAAAGGAATGACAGCCGAAAAATGATAGAACTAAAATGAAATTCTGGAAAAGAGACTATGACCAGAAACTGATCAAGAGACTCTTCCTGATACTCTGGGCACTAGCAGAGCTTCTTTAAGGCCCAGACAATATAACATCACACACAGCTGGGCAGAGACCTCCTGCCAAAACACCCAGAAGCCACATGTGGCATCCTTGACACAAGCACTGGTTTTCTCCTGATAGGGAGTAACAACAAAGGGTCTTTGCCAATGGACTTCCTGAACTGTGGATGCAAACATTTGGGAACTAGGGGAGAAATGGGGGCAGTGTGTGCTAGTGACAGCTGAGAGAATGGTTTCTGGACATATGTGAGGTGACAGTGGATTCCTAGAGGGTCACAGGAACATGGTGAAGAAGGTGAATTTATATGAATCAGGCCAGTGGGGCCAGTAGTAGAGAGTCAGAACTATCTCAGTCTGCTCACTAAAGTATATGTGTCTTTATGCAGAAGTCAAGGCTGGTAAGGTCTGTAAACATCTTGGTTCTGCCTTTAGGTTAAGTCCAATTTCTTTTGCTTTTCCTCTAATATTTCTAAAGGAGACTAAACAAACATGGTCTTTTCTGGTCACTAACTCCAGGTTCATTTACTTTGGCATTCACATTTCTATCTGATGCTTTGGCTATACACAGACAGACAGAAGATAATTATACAATAAGATGGTTTTATATCATACTCTATTTTCACCAAAAAATAAGTGAATTTAAAAACTAGGGTTCCTTAAAAATTGCAGATGTAATGAATTAAGGTAAGATAAAGTCATAGTACAGTAGGGTGAGCCCTTAATCTATTGTGACTAGTGTCCTTACAAAAAGGGAAAGTTTAGACAAAGACATGCATACGGGGTGAATGCTGTGAACATGAAGGCAAAGATGAGGGTGATGCAGCTACAAGCCAGGAACACCAAGGAATATCAGCAGCCATCAGTAGCCAGGGAAGAGGCATATAGCAGATTCTCCCTCACAGCCCTCACATGAAACCAATACTGCTTACACCTTAATCTCGGACTTCCAGCCTCCAGAAATGTGAGGCAATTGATTTTTGTTGTTTAAGCCATCCAGTCTGTGGTAGTTTGTTACAGCAAACCCAGGAAGTTAATATAGGCTCAGATGAGATATATTTTGGGGACCAGAAAGGAGATGCAGAAGGGATCGGGACACTACAGCAAGAACATTTTGAAGTGCTTCAGAGGAAAGGAAAGGTGCCAGAGGACCAGAGACAGGCTAATTTTATGATTTTTAAAGGCAAAGGATGTGAATTTTGAAAATCTAAGATAAATATGCTTACAATGAACCTATTAAAATTGGAAGGCAAGAGTTTGTGTAACAACTTTTTAAAAAGTATGATCCAATATGGGTTCAATAAAAACAATATTTTTATTGTTGATGGAATTATTAAACTGGTAGTTTAAAAATGTGGACTTTTGTTCATTATGAACTTAATTCCAAATTTGAAGAAAGCTCTCAAGTGTTCTTGAGGTCAATATGGAGAAATATGTAGGAAATAATATGAGAGGTACATTTATAACAGGTTGAACAACCACACCCAAAGAGTATTGATTAATGAAAAGATGTTAACTTGAAAACAGATCTCAAGTTGTGTGCCACAGGGCTACTTTAACAAGATTGAAAAGAAACTTGCAAGGCATGTTTATCAAACCTGTGCATGACATACAGCTGACAAGGATACATGATCCCCTCAATGGCTGAGTTTCGATTCTAGAAATCATCTGTCTAAAGAAAGAAGGAATTAGAGATATTAACCAAGAGAAAAACAACAGGGAAAGGTAGATATGAGATCAAAACTGGATTTATGGAAGATGTGGGACCAAAGCAGCTTATGTAAAAAAGATGTGAGATCTTAATAAAAGAAAGAATATTCTATTTCTCTGTATAACTGTTACTCTAGTGCTAATATATTTTACTTAATTATTGCTGGTCCTCTCCATGGCCACTAGCTTCCCCATTTCTTCCCTTACATTTTTCCAATCCACTCTGTGAAAGACAGTATAAGCTCTGTGTGTGTGTGTGTGTGTGTGTGTGTGTGTACATACTATTTTTATTTATTTTTTATTTTTAGTTTATTATATTTTTATTTATTTATCTATTTTATTTATTATACTAGTATATGTATACATACACATACTATTTTTGAGACAGGGTCTCACTCTGTTGCCTAGGCTGCAGTGCAGTAGCATAATCAAGGCTCACTGCAGCCTTGATTTCCTGGGCTTAAGTGATCTTCCCACTCCAGTCTCCTGAGTAGCTGGGACCACAGGTGCACACTACCACACCTAGCTAATTTAAAATATTTATTTTGTAGAGATGGGATCTCCCTATGTTGCCCAGACTGGTTTTGCACTTCGGGACTAAAGCAATTCTCCTGCCTTGGCCTTCCCAAAATGCTGAGATTACAGTGTGAGCCACTGTTCCTGGCCTATAAGCTCTCTTTTATAAACTGTAACCATAATAACCTCCTCCACCATTTCAATGTACAATTATGGTCATATTTAAATTTTTACTTCAAATATAGCTGGCTAGAGTTCTCACTTTCCCCAGAACTTCAGTCTACATACCATGCCACGCAGAGAGTTGGTAAGCCATAATTAATCTGCTACTCACAAGGCTAATGGTCTTTTATCACCTAGCAATGTTAGTCCCCCCTGTGATGGTACCATCCTCCCACCCTGTTCAAGCTACAGTGATGATCCTATTTCCTTTGGTGTCCAGCTCAGTCAAGGGTGCTCTAATTCTGTGTTTGCAACTACCATTACCAGCTGTTCTTCCCTAAGGTACTAACTACACTGATGACAGCACATACATAATTTTCTATCATCAGCCCTATCAGTTCAAAAGGGCTTCTCTTGAATCTTGGTTGCCAGGTGGGTCCCCTTTTTGTCCTCAATGTAACTTCATTTCAGGAATCTCATTGCCCTTTCCAGAGACTGGGATTGAGTCAGTGCCACACAGCTCTATGTCAACAGAGACTAGATATTAGTTCTTTCTCTCCCAGAAGGCACTGGGCATCTTGTGTAAACTGATCTCCTCCCCAGGAACCAGCTTTACAGAGCAGAATACAAGTGCATTCTCAGGGAGTGGCAGACTTTTATTAATGAAGTCAGAAAGTTTTCTGCTCTATGACAATGATTGTGTACCTGCTCTGTATTTGCTTAACTAAGAAAGTCATTCAAGTAATACAGAAGATAAGCATTTCTAGATTTAAATATCTGCTCTTCTTCCCACCCAACACCTAAAAAAATCATAAATCAAATTCTACCAAGTCAGTGTTCAACACTATTTCAATAGTTGTTTGTTGCTTTTAGGATAAAAATCCAAACTTCTTCCCCAAAGCCTCAAAAAGCAAAAATGTATATAACATGGCTCCTTCTCACCTCTCCAGCTCCATCACGAGCCACTCCATCTCCCTCTATAGTAGGCTCACAGGCCGTCTTTCAGTTCTTTGGTGAACATATTACAAAAGCCAACTTTCTCCTGCTGTAGGGCCTTTGCACATATACACTGGTCTCGCATACTCTACTGCTACCTGAGTAGCCCCCTCCTTACCTCCTCTATAGTTTACATTTCACTTACTCTAAATCGTCAATATAAACTAAGGACCTGATGTTCTTTTTAATTATAATGTCCTATTATTTTTATTTTGCAGCATCTAATATAAATTATTACACACTTATATATGTGCTTACATTTTTAATGCCTTCTTTCACACTGTAAGCTCTATAAGGACAGAGCCTTGTCTGTTTTGTTCACTGCTGTAGAGCAAGCTTAGTGCCTGACCCAAAATAAGCCTCAAGAAATATTTTATCAGATAACTGAAGGAATAACTAGAAATACCCAATAACAGAACCACTAGCTTTATTGTCTTGGAAGAAATCTTCATTGTAAATCACATGTTTTGCACAAAGGTTTCTAAGTTGGGAAGAAAGATGAACTACATGGCCTTGAACTTTCCAGTTCTGGAACTAATACATTGTAAGACATAAGCTGCCATGTGGATTCTAAGAAGAGAAGGTCATTCTTATTTGGGAAGTTAGTAAAAGTTTCAAGGAGGAATTACTTGAAATATAATCGAGATATAACTTACAGGAAATGTTTGATTTGAAACTGTACAAGATAGAGAACTTCAGAGACGTGACCATGCGAAAAGGGAAACATAAAAAGGTAAATGAGAACATCTTGTGTGAGAAGGTAAACCTGAGTTCATCTGAGAAAGATATGGATTAACAAGTTAAGCAGACATGGTAAAGTGAGTTGATTAAAAAGTTTGAACTGGGTTCAAATTTCTATCTCTTGGGGGAGTGATAAAATTTGGGAGATTCATCTGGCTATGCTGAATATGTCAGATGGATAAGTAGATAGGGATAAAGAGTAACTAAGGGGCTACCAATCTACCATAACAGCTATGAAGCCTGGAGTAAAGATAGGGTGATATCTACGTATTTAACAATTCTATAAATTGGCACACAGCAGAGAGGCTGCAGTTCCCACAAGCAACAGCAGGAGAG
Organism: Theropithecus gelada; assembly: GCF_003255815.1. Classification (NCBI taxonomy): domain Eukaryota; kingdom Metazoa; phylum Chordata; class Mammalia; order Primates; family Cercopithecidae; genus Theropithecus; species Theropithecus gelada. The sequence goes on from NC_037680.1 coordinate 89,708,898, forward strand.
AGCTGGCAAGAGAATACCATAGCTTCAGGGGCCCATGTAAGTACTATTTGCTGGTGTGCCAGCACTGACACCAGGGTACCATCTTTCCTGGAAGAATCTGAGACCCCCCTAGCCTGGTAGAGAACATCCATAGGCACACTGAGGCTGAGATGCATGGGCTGGGACACAGGCTGGTTAGCCAGTTGACAGCATATTAAGCAGGGTACCCACAAAGCTCTTGGGATGGAGTATAGGTGCTCAATGGACTTGAGGAAAAGTCTCTTTCTCAAACCTATACAAAAGTATTTTAATATTTTAGCAACCAGTATAATTATATATGTAAGTGCTGGGTGAATATCAGCCGGGTAAAGAAAGGCTAGATAAGATGTGGACCAGCAAGAGGAGAGAGGACAGAATCAAATCAAAAGAAATCTTGAAGGAAAAAGAACAAGATACCAGATGACAGACTATGAGAAACAAAGAATATTAAGTAATCTGATTCCAAGATTTCAAGTCTAAAGAACCATATAGGGGACAGTGTTATATTAATAACAGACATTAGGTATTTTGGAAACAGAATAAATTTGAGTGAAGTGGTATATGAGAATTATGAGTTTTTAAATTATTGAGTTGAAAATGTTATTTGTAATTGTTCATAAACATCCATAAAGACAACTAAAAGTACAAACCTTAAGTTCAGATCTGAACTCAAAGTTACAGACTTTGGGGAAAACTATGCAAATATCAGTGTAAATGTGATAATAGTAGATGAACTCTTTAAGTAAGTGAACATTAAAATGAATGCTGAATAAATGTGCATATAGATAGCTTTCTTTTAGGATAAAGTAAATTAAAATTGACCAAAACATATCATTAAATTAAAAATTAGAATGTTGTAAAATATACTAAATAAATCATTTTTAAATATCCAAGATTCATCTTAAAACGTCATCCCCAAACTGGGGTGCATATTAGACTCTTTGGGTAACTTTTAACATCATACTGGTGCTTGACCAATTAGATGGGAATCACTGAATTAAAATAGTCTGTACAGTGAACATATGTAAAGTCAAATCTCTTAGAAAAAAATTTGAATAATCTTCAATGAAGAGGTTTAAAAAATAAAGATTTATCTAGACACTGAAAAGAGTTTAAACATAGAAGAATCAAAAATTTAAAACCATGCATATGTTATTTAACCACAGGTATACCATAAACATTTTAAAGATTAAAATATGTTTTTGTAAAAATCAGTACGTCTTTCAAATTTTTTAAATCTAGTTTTACTAAAGTCTCTTATGGTAGAAATGTGTGTTAATGAAAAGTTGAACAAATTAACATTTCCATTTATGCTAAGAAGCACACTTCACTATTTCACTAGATCTAAAGAAAAATAAGTTATTAAGTATTTCTACAGAAGCAAACCTCGGGGAAAATTCCTAATTTGGTGTTTCCAGCTCATCTAAGGATATTGTTTCTATCTCTTAAAGAGGTAATTATAGACATTTGAAATAAAATTTAAATAGTATGGCTTGGAGAAAAAAAATCCCATTTGTAGTATCTTTAACAGTAATTGATAGTCATAATGAACCCATCTCTGGGTTACGGTAACCACTAAATATTATACAGCTTATGAGAAGGTAAGCCAGAAGATATGTCCAAAAGAGCCTAGAAGAGGTACTGGAGAAGAGGGTATAGCTGAAGTCTCAATAAAATAGCACCCATTCACTAAGGATATGTTACCTGACCAAGAGAGCATCATACTCTAAACTTGATGTGAATTTCACATGAAAGAAACTTGATAGCCAGAGAATCAATACAAAATACTGACTCTAAAAATGTCTTAGAATGTCTAAGAATAGCAAATCAAGCATGGCCCGACCAAAATAAAGCTGCTAACTATATGTAAAAACTTTGTTTTCTATTCTTTTTCTGATTATGAAAGTAACAATGCCTCAGTATATAAAAACAGGTATTTTCAGAGATATTTAAACCAGTACCGAAACCTACCCCTACTTTTAACATTTTAGCATGTTTCTTTTCCAAAAAAGTTGAGATTTTATCTATTGATAAATAATGTATGGACATATATATAATACACTATAAACTATTTACCTCTCTATAATAACATATCATGAAGCATTTCCATGTCATGAAGAAATTCTTCATCAGCATAATTTTTAAGACTATAGATACTTCAACTTATGGAATAACCATGATTTACCTAAGCACTGTACCGAAAGTAATTTCCAATAATACCACTCCAGTGTCCACTTTTGTGGATAAACCTGTCTGTATTTCTAATAGGTTTCTTAAAATTGAAGTCTTAAAGAAGGCATTATCAGGTGAAAAGAGAAGGCAAGCTATATAAAACTGCCATCCAAAATGAGGTGTCAATTTAAACTTGCATGAGCACTGTGTAAAAACAACATTACCAATGTAATCAATAAAACCAATACAATGTTATTGATGTTAAACAATCTTAGTAGTTTTCATCATTTATAATATGGTGAGTAAAATATGGTATTTTATTATTTTAAACTGCATTTCATTAATTGAAAGTTGGGATGAACATTTCTTCTATTTTCTTAGTTTTAAAGCATTTTAAAGATGAATTTGTTGTGTTAATTATTAATTACTGAGATTACAAAAGTTTTTTTGAAAAATGCCAATTTAAAATCAATTATTGAAAGACTAAACTATTATTGTCTATATTTTTAAAGACCAAGAGATAATACATCAAATATGCAGTAAAATCAAGGCTAATGGCATGCAGTTTAATGAGATAATTAATTAGCTTTTTATGCTAATTAGTACAACTGGGAATCATTCTAGTTAACTATGGTGATTTTAAAAAATATGCAGCAGTTGGAAAATTCGGATTTATAATAATATAAATTGATATAAAATATTTCAAAATGTTTTAATAATCATAGCTAAAGAATTAAAAACTTCTATGTCTGTCATAATTGAAAAATAAATAAAAATAAAACTCAACACCATTAAGCAAACAGTTACACTGTATAACTTGTATAACATTTTACCAAATATCTCTCTCTGGGCTACTTTTTCCCCATACTTCTTGATGACATACATTTAAAATCCTAACATTCATTCCTGATTTCATATTTTAAAGTATTCAGAAACCTTCACATTTAGCCTTTATGTGCAGCAGATGAGTTATTCAAATGACTTTTAAGATCAATCATACCCTTGAGATTCTATGACTTATAAAATATAATTAAACTTAATTAATAACTCTTTAAGTACTGACTTCGTCATATATAAGCAGAAATTGTGACTCCTACACTAGAGGTGATTGTATCATAGAACCTGATACATAGCACACAGAAGTGTTCAATAAATGCCATTCCCTTTCCCCTAACTTCCAGCTCACCCCCTCTGCTCTCTATCAATATGTACTTGTCGACAAATCAAAGTTTTATTTGTAATTAAAAGGTGAAAAAAATATAATTACCTATTTACAATATCTATTGTCAAACATCCTTACCTTAAATTAATGGTTGAATGTAATCTGGCAAGGAACAGAAGTATATCAAAGGACCTTCTAATTCTACATTTTTGAAAAAGACCCTATAAATTAGAGGAAACTTTTTATAAAGGTGATTAACAGTTAATATGAATTAATCAACCTCAAAAAAATCAGAAAAGTTAGGTCAGTGATATCATTCTATATCCATGACTCTAGACCTTCACTGTGCATCAGAATTATCTGGGGAAATTAATAAATCATTATAAATACCTGAGCCCTACCCCTATTTTTATTAAATTGGTATGGATGGGGTAAAGATATCAGTATTTTTTAAACATATCCAGATGGTTCTAATGTGTAGCCAAAGTTGAGAACCACCGTTCTACATATTGAGAAGAAATAAACTACAGAGTAGAGTGACTTGCAAAATAAGACTAGAATCCAAGTTTCCAATTTTAGGACTTATAAGAAAATCTCCTCCTGGAATCAAAAGAGGTTTGAATATATATTATATAATATGAAGATATTTAAACATATTGAGGTACTCATGACATTTAATTGGCATTCAACCTTACACAAAATGATGATAGTCAACAAATGATCACCCTCACTACTGCCATAAATGATCCTTCCATCACACTACCTTAATTTCAAAAGTAACATTTCTTTGCTCCTGAATCTGAAGAAAACAAAAAAACTCTCAAAGTCTAACATAATTACTTTGCAATTACCTTTTGCCATACATAAACAGAAAGAAGTCCTCATAACTAATCTTCGCTACATAAAAATGAACAGACAGCAGAAAAAATATATAGGAATAGAATCACTGCCTTAGGTGATGGGCAGAGAGTTTCCAAAGCAAAGCATTCTCTCACTCTGTCCCGGTTAAAACCTGTTTGTCTGGGGATTGGCTCAGCTGCTCCAGTTCCAGCTTCCCGGCCTTCCAAGGTGCTGACGTGACCTCAGTTGTCACTGCTGGAGCTGGATCCAACTAACAAAATCCAACACATGCAAGCACTTGTTTCTCCATTATCCAGTGCCTTCAAGGGCAGAAGAGAATCAGGGTGTCAGTCACCTCTTTTAATCTTGCCCTTGATAGTTTTTATCCTCAATCCTTAAACACGTCCAAAGGTAATTAGGCAGATGAATATCAATGATCAGCAATCAAATGGACCAAATGAAGAAAACAAGATATAAATTCAGTTAAATATTAGCTAGTTGATTTACAGAATTTTACAGAAGTGAAGCATCTAGTAAACTGAGTTTACTCATATACTGAAGAAGATCTGAAGAGGGAAGCTACATGACAAAAGTCAGCCTCCTCCTCCCACCCTCCTTTCTTTTATAAAGATAACTGAAGAGACTGAAGAAGGAAACAAATATTGTAAATATTACTGTAAGATGCAAATATCATAGACATGCTTCCTGAAAGTTGAATCTCTATGTACACATGAAGAGTAGAGAGATGCCGTTTAACAATCACATCTCACCTGCTTTTTTTGAAAAGGGATTCTATCTTATAAGCTGTATCAAGTGTAACTTGAACATGTTATCCTTAAATTTTTGTGCTCATCAACAATTTGTGGTAATAGACTCTGAGATCAAGAGCAACGTACGTGATGAAGCCTCATCTTACTCCCTATACCAACTCAGCACTGAAGATTTGCATGCTTGAGCTTTCCTCTTCTAGCTCTAACTAATTCCTGATATACAGCGTGGTACACAGCTTTACCTACAAGCACAAAACAACATTCTTTACCCAGTACATGTTATTACCTCCTCATCGAAAAGAAAAAAACGTGAAGCACAAGATGTGTAATCATATTACGAACAAAAGCATGTTTTAATGTTAGCTTTTTTAGTTAGCTCAGTGACCATCAGCACATTTTTAACCTCTCTGACCCTTAGCTCGGTATCTCTAAAATGAGGGTAATATGGAACCTATCCCGTTGTGCTTTTAGAGGATTAAATAAGATAAAAGACACCCTATTGCACATTGTAAGCACTTAATAAATGATAGTTATTACTAGGTATATGAGTAAAGGCTCTACTGCTTTAGACTCATTAAAGAATTGGCTTTCATTTTCATTTAAGGTTACTTTATAAAAATTATATGGTTACCTACATAAGTTACTAATATAAGTGGGTTTTAGATATGTTTATATTTTAATGTATAGCATTTAAGCTAACTGACACTAAGCACATGGATAACTCTTCTAATGTCATCTAAAGTGATATTTCTTAAATGAAATATCCTTCTGTGGGAAGGACCAATTGATTTTTTAAATTTCTAATTCATCACATTCGTATAATAAAGTCAAATTGACAAAAACAAAATATAAGCCCCCAATTTGTATTACTCTATCAAACTTCTGTGACAGTTTTAAGCATTTACTCAACTTCTATATTTAATTTCAAGGCAGACTGGTAACAAACACTTTCCAGCCTACAGACTGCATATGAAGTAGGACTGTTATAAAGAATACTTGATTTTAAGAATGATGGATATGGACTGTTTTATAATAAAACAAACTAAAATTTAAAACCAAAAATCCTTATTAATGGTGTTTCACTTACATGAATCTCAATTCAAAGTAGGTATGAATTTTTAAAAATAGTAAAATTGCCAAAATACCATAGGGGCCCCTTGGTGAAAGCCACGTATTTAACATACTGTCTTAAAAGGCTATTTAATACAGCCACTGAATTCTAACTTAATGTTGATTTAATACAAAGCATTACTGTGCAATAGTCACTAAATAAACTATGAAAAACAACCAATTAAAGTAACCTTACAGGTTTACACTTAAATTTTTTAAGGAAGTTCCTCACACTAATCTAACTACAATATACTTAGGAACACTTGTCAACTTTAACAGTACTTGTTGCTACTCTAGGTAGTATTTCTTTTTAAAGGCCAGGTACTTGTATAAAGAAAAGTCCCAATATTATAAATCCAACAAAGTCAATAATACATTAAAATGTTTAGTTTGCTGTTTTTCTTACAGAACAGATAATACTTTCTAGGTATTTACTTTTCTAGTGCTTTAAGATTTCAACACAACGTTTTTTCAGTTTTGGCATAATGAAAATTAATAATACAGATCCTACCTGCACAGTTGAACCCTATTTGGGCTGTCATGGTAGAGAGAGAGAGAGAGAGAGAGAGAGAGAGAGCGAAAGAGAGGAAGAGAGGGAGAGAGAGAGAGAGAGACATCCCTTTATTGATTAAACAAAATTCCCTATTTTCCCTACACCTAGGAGAAAAAATATTATCATGAAACAAAGTGAGATGGACAAACAACATTCTTATGTCTATAATGTTAAAATTTGGTTTATCAGTAAATTACTTCATATCTTTCAAGCCTGCTTTAAAAAAAAATCTCAGAAACCATAAAAATGTTTTCATTAGTTATTTAAAACACTAGACTAGGTAGTGACTAAGATTTGAGAAGAAGATAAGAGGCAGTCTCTAAACCAGCATTACTCATTATTTCTCCAACCGGGAAAATTTTTTTCTTCTTTCAGAGGTCAAATTAAAACTACCTTTACCTATGGTTATCTAGAAAAGGAATCAGAATTAAAATAGAATAGATAGGTTCACTGTAGTCTACCTAAAGACAACACTAGGAAAGAATTATAATATATAAATTTCCTTCACATTGAGGTTTTTCTGGCAACTGACACTACCTACTATTAAGATAATTCTGAGATTACAAAAAAAAAATTAGTTCAAATGAAGAAAATTCTCACCTAGGCTCAAAATTAAATGTATATTTAATGTTTAAAAGCAATTATTAAAAATGTTTATGTCCACAAAGGAAAGCATGACCCTAACGTCTTATAACGATCAGCTATCAAATGAATAATCCAGCACCTTTAAGAGTATTTTTAATCAGTCTCTGTATTCCATCATACATGAAATATAGTACAGCTTGTTCCATGTTTGGTCCAAGATGCTAATGATAGTAGCTGTGGCAATCAAATCAGTAGCACAAATGATAGTACGTTCACACCTAGAGTGCAAAGAAATATTCTTTCTTACCACTTTATTCTCACTTTAGCTCTGTCTAAAGGACAGGAGATAATGTCATTCCTCCCATAACAAATAAACCTGCCATTTCACATAACTGATCCATGACAGGTTACTAGTATTCAAAACTGGCACTTAGAACATTGTCACCATGTAAGCAAACAGGAAGCAATTTGCAGGCATAGACCTGAATCTGCTACATGGATCTTTTTTACTTTTTTTGGTAAAACCAGGAAAGAAGCACATACAATACACATTTTTAAAGAAGTGGTGATTTTCATTTTTTCAGTCATACTGTATTTAAATTAGAATGTGTGAGTGGCATCTTTCAGACGGGACAGATGTGTAGTCCCAGAAATATTGACTACTTTCTGTACCCAGGAAAGTCAAGGCGTGGTGCTGTTGGCAGTTGTCAGGGTGTCTGTTTGCCCAACTTTTATTCAGCTGGAGCAAAGGTAATAAGCTCTTGAAGCAGAAAAAGAAAGTGGAAAAAGACAAAATTTGCAAATTGATAATTTTCAAAACTGAATTAAAATGCATAGTACCGTACAGGACTTGTTCATTAAATGTAATACAAACAAGAATAAACCAGAGCAATTCACAATTCACCAAGACAAGCTGGGAGGTTGTTTTTGCACCTCACCTCTTCTTGGTTTGCTCCCAATGTACAAGCAATAGGAAATTTTTAAAGGAAATAAGATGTCAATCTCATAACATCTCAATAACTCTTCATTAGAAATTAAACAAAAATAATGAATAAAAATCCACAGCATATAGCAAAATAAATTTTAATAAGACTAAATATAACATTTAAAGGAAGGGGGGGTCTCAATTTTACTGAATTTACAGAATAATATGTTGATTTAACTAATAATCAATTGTTCTATTCTTCTTGTCATATTTCCAGCTGTACTATAAATTTTTTAAAAAAAGAAGTGCTTCCTCAGTAATATTCTGCTGCTGTACAACAGCAAGCAAAACAGCATGCATGAAGGCATCAAGATGAAAGCATATGTGACAAATGGGTAGCCTTTGGTTGTAAAAAAGTTCCTTTTTACTCTCGAATATTGTGAGATAAGCAGTAATGGAAAAATAAGAGAGGTAAGATGGCATGGACCCAAGGAAATAATTGGAGGGTCAAGTCCATATAGTGGTCAGGATAATGGCAATATAAACAATAATAAGTAACCACGCTCCTCACATTTTCTAAATACTATAGAGGGGGCTTAAATATACAACTAATCTAACAATCTTAAAAAATATAATTATTCTCACTTTGTACAGGTAAGTCAACTGAGGCTCAGAGATATTAATTTATTCACACAAGGTCATTCAGTCAGTAGCTAGTTATTCCTTTGGGTAAACAATGATAGACTGTGATAAATGATGATAGAGAGACCAAAAGACATGTATACACATATATCACAACTAATGGTAATGCTTAAATTTGAAGGATTGCAGACTGTCTTCAAAGCTTGGACACACAGCTTAATAATCACAAAAGGATAATAAAAAGTATTATATGAATACTTATCAAAGATAACCTTCTGATTTATCAAATCAGCAGACTGAATGAAAAGAAAGGCTTAAGAAAACTTTAGTGGGCACTTACTGAATGTATAGTGAATGAGAGAATGAATGAATGAGTATAAGATGGCAAGTGATAAATAGGCCTTTTTTCTTTAAGGAAAGGATAGGAAATCTCCTTAACCTTCCTTATTTCTATGTTCACTCTCTGAAAGGAAATGTCTTCTTACAAAAAAACTATGACATCTCTGATCTTCAACAAATGTTTGTTTTGTAAACTTTGAATAATTAGGGGAAATAGCAATATAGCAAAATATTTGAAGATAGTTTAAATTACAAATAAGCTATTTTAAAATCTATACAGATGTGTTAAAGATGTTCGTTTTTATAGCTTAGAACAACTGTTACAGAAATAAACAAAGCTCAAATAATCTCACCATAAAATTCCTTAGTTACAAATTTAGTGATATCAGATTTATAAGAAAATGTTAAAAGGACTTTGAATTTGCTAAAACGAGTAGTATATTTTGAAACGTATTGAATAAAAGTGATGATACTTATATTACATACATGATACATTAAAAAGATTTTTAGTGTTCAAAATTACATATTTCCTGGATAAAACTGTGTTTTGTTTTCATTATTTTAACGCTCACATGCCACACCTCAGATTCAATTTGCAATATAGATAAAATGTAAGGGGGAAAAAGACCTCCATGTCTAGAGGTATTACAAACTTGCAAAAAACATTAATAGTACAGTTGAAACAGAATATGTTAACCTGTCTTCTGAGGCTACCACACAAGTGTTTTAAAAGTTTTGTTTTGCTGTGGTTTTAAAGCTTAGTGTGTAATCTCTCTACCACTGCTTCTAACGGACAAAAAAAAACGAAGAGTTACAACTCAAATTCAGTAGTAAACCACAGGGCAGAGGCAAGGGGTTCTCAGCCCATTCCTTAACAGACATGTTGCTAGTCCTGTCTGCACCATCCTAACTCGCCTATGTTCCCCAGGCCTTGAGCCAAAAGTATCATTTTACTGAGTGAAGAAAAAAGTTTCATTCTTCCAATCTTGTACTGCTTTCACCTCAACCTTCCAATCTTGTTTTTCCACATTTTCTAATTATTGAAATGAAAGCATTCCCCCCAAAATATTAATAAAGAATAGGGAAAGGAAGAGAATGAGAAGGAGATGTTCTCTTCTAGATAGTACGCAGAGTACAAAGCACTATTTTAAACACGGATAAGGGCATGCATAGAAGCAGGGACTCTGCTTGCTCCCAGTGAATTCAGGTAATGTATCCATTGTTCCAAATTGCTATGGTCTGGTGACAGGAACCCAACTAGAACAAGCTTGCCCTGCATTTTCTTTTGCATTTAGATGCCAACTTTGATAAGGTCACGCCTTAAAAGATCCACACAGCATGCAACACACAGATAGCAATAAAGCCTTCAGCCATTCCCATACTCAGATAAGAATATAAAAAGAAGAGGAAATCAGAAAGACATTCACATATACAAACAGATTTACAGGGACAACCCGTTTATAACTACACCTATCTAGATCACTTCACACACCAGAGACCTATGTGGAGCCAACAACAAAGGTACTTTAGAGATTCCCTCCCCTTCCAAGCCCCCATGCTCCTATCCCAGAATTTTCTCAAAGGAGCTCATTGCTTTCCCTCACTGGCTTCCTTTAAGTAGTGTCGAAAAGACTTCCCTTAATGCTTTGACTGCTTCTTTCAATTCCAAGGACTCCCTGAAATGTCCCATTTATTCCCCTGACCCTCCCAAAAGGTTTGACTCCTCTTCTACTGCAAAGCTCTCCCTCATGAGCTACCCACAGAAACCAATTCCCTAGACTGCCTTCCCTCCCAATCATTCCCTGAAGATCCAATCCTCTTCTGCCTTGCTGTTTTCCTTTCCAACTGTTCCAAAGTACCTAACCTGACATCACTATTAGTGAAAATACACCAGAGGTTTTGGAGGAAGGGAGGAATACCATTAGAGCAAAGGAAAAACACACCAAACACACACATGCACACACAGTGCAGGAATGACGTTCTAATTCCTGGACTGGTTTTCTCTTAACCTTTGTCTATACACAATACATCACCTCTGACACACTCAAATATTCCCAAAAAGCTTGATTAAATGATTTTTATCTGGCACATTTAAAGAAGTATAGTGGGGGGGAACGGGGGGTGGTATGTCAGTATATTACATTTTTTTCCTAACAAAAACAGCAAAACACACCAATTTATAAAATTGTGACCAAAATCAAAACACAAGTGCAAAGATCCTTTTTTAATTTGTGATTATCAAATGCTACAAATCAGAATTCTGCAAACAAACAAAAACCAAAGAAATTCTTCAGCCATAACTATTGATAGGTTAGCATCTTGCTGAAAACTCCTCTTGTGAAAATGCTGTGCTCTAGCTCAATGCTTAACCAGACCCTTTTGGAAAACTTTTGTTATTTCGTTGTAATGTTTTCAAAAAGATTTAAGCGTTTCCAAACAACTTGTTTTACACTGACTTAAGTTTTACCTAGCTCAGATAAAAATAGATATCTTGGGCAAAAGATAAATGTACAATTTGTTTGAAAACATTTTCTTCAATCAGTATATTTTTATGACCTAAAATATAGTAACAAAATTAAGCGATTCAATTTTTCACTTTAAGATATAAATTTACCTAAACTGTCTTTCTTTAAATTGTTAAACTTCATGATTAGCTATTTCTCTTTTTAAAAAGGCATTACCATAATGACTGATAATTATAATCAAAATAATTAGTATTTAAATATCTTTAAAATCAATCTTTTTTAAAAAAAATTTCTTCTGTGGTTGAAAAAAAAATTATGGAAAGAGGGCACCAAACTATTTTTCTGTTTAAGAGATCCTTACATCTGTTTTTCAAAGGAAGAATTGGTCTAACTATTCTTACGGGAAAAAAAAAATGGTTAGGCACGGTGGTTCACGTCTATAATCTCAACACTTGGGGAGGCCAAGGCTGGAGAATCGCTTGAGCCCAAGTTTTGAGACCAGCCTACGAGACACAGCGAGACCTCAGCTCTAGAGAGATATTAGCCAGGCATGGTGGTGGTGCATGTCCCTAGCCCCAGCTAGTCCAGAGGCTAAGGTGAGAGGATCTCTTGAGCCCAGGAGTTCGAGGCTGCCACACAAGCCATGATCATTGTGCCACTGTACTCCAACCTGGGCAACACAGTGAGGGAAACCCTGACTAAAAAAAAAAAAAAGAAGAAAAAAAGAAAAAAAAAGTGTTTTTTTAGTAGGTTTTCCATTTCTGAGACTAAATATCTACAAGTGTCTTGCCACTTGAAAAATCTAAAAGTGAAATATCTCAAGTCTCACTCATAGCTCTATTCTTCATACTTTGTACTATGATGAACACATTAAGTAATACATATATTTAAGATGTGGTTAATATGTAATCTTGGGCAAAGGTACTAAAAACGATCTCTCCGATTTACAGCAAAAGACAAAAAAAAATTTTAATTTTAATTTAAAATATTTCTTATGCCACCCATTAAGAAAGTCATTATATGATAAACAGCAGATACATCATGCTGCTGATTAATTATAATGGAGAAAATCATAAACCTGGAAATCAATTATATCACATATAGAATGACGGAGTAAGGAGAATGTACCTGTTTGTCAACAGGTCCATTGTCTCTGATGAGCAAATTAGCCTGCTCAGAGTCAGAAACAACACTTAGGGTTCCCTCAGACACACAGTGAAAGAAGACCATCACAAACCACTCAGGCTGTTAATAAAAGACAATCAAACAATGGTCCTCAGAAGACCGTTTCTTATCCCTTGCCCATGAGAACTTTAAGGCTTAGCAAGAAAAACAAAGAATTATACATTTCTTAGACAAGACTTATCACATTTATGTCAACAAAGAGATCATCACTGTGAGGTCTTATAGCTTCACAGTTGTAGTTTTTAAAGGGGGGGCATCACTGAACCCCCAACAAATTGTATAGCTCATTTTAAGTACGTGTACATACACGTACTTTCCATTAGTATCACAAAATTCTAATTGTAGAATTGTCTCTAAATGTTTTTCTCACTGTGGAAAAAGCAGATTTGCTCATCTGTGGTGAGAACCTGACTGGCACTTAACAGGGAAGGTATGTAAATCATGGTCAAGTTCAGTCATTCCCGGAACTGTGTAACTACCTTCATGTATTAGAGTTTTCAGTGAAAATTCAGATAATTTATCTCAGGAATTCTTACAGGAGGAAAAACAAACAACACACATACACACTTATAAACTCTTTGGCGAGATCACAAAGATCTTAGGCCCTTCTTGACAACATTTTAGAGAATTACCAAGAATACTGGAACAGGATAGAACAAAATACATGCTGAATTAGAAGTCAAAAAACCTGAAGTTCACCTGTGTTCTAACTGTGCAGGTCAGTTTTCACATCTCTAGAACAAAGGGAGGTGTGATAGATCTCAAAAGTTATGATTAAGTGAAATGTAAACAATCAGGGAGTATGATGCTAAACTGGGCAAAAAGAAGCAAAAACAGCAGTGACACCATATTGACTTTGTCAGAAGAATGGAGTCAATATAAACTGGGGAAAAAATGATTGAAATTACTATAGAGAAACCCACAAGGCATTATCCTTTTCAGTGTTTAATGAGATTTCCTGAAATATTCCAAATGGGTGCTTGCTTTGATGTCAACTAGGATAACCTGTGAAAAAATGAAATAAGAACTATAAGATGTAGAATTATCCATTGGAAAGTAGGTGATTTTTATTGAGGGAAAAAAAAAGTTTTCTGACAAAATTTTACAAATTTAAAAAAATTTCTTCTACATGATGTAATATTTTACATAATGTAAAATGTTATGCTTACATTAGCTTTATGTACCACTTCTGGCATCCCCAATGACCTGTGGTCATAATAAGCAGATTTGTGTGCATGAAAAGACATAGGGACCAGCTTCCAAAAAACCCTTCTCACTGTGCCCCACAATTTGAGAGAGCAGAGCTACAAGCTGAGCTACTGAACTGATGTGACCTGAGATCTGATCCCACTGCAGTAGCCATCGGGCTACAGTGGTAGTGTTACTTTACCAAAATAAACCCCTCCTCAATAGGAAAGCGGTCCAAGAGTGCTTCCAGGTGCCAACTTCTACTCTTCTGGAATAAAATTCCACTAACAAAGTTGATACAGCTTTAAAGCGCTTTTCTTTAAAAGAAGGTACATATATTTAGATTCTATTCATCCTACAATTCAATCTCGAAGAATACATAAAAATGTATTGCTTTTTTTGCTGATATAAAAGTAATACATGCTCATTGTAAAAAAAAATGTAAAATCTAGAAAAGTATAAATCAAACAAAAATCACAAAGAATCCCAACACTCAAAAATGACCACTATTCATATTTGGTGTATATTCTTCTCAACTCTCCTCTATGAAATATACATCTATTTCTATATGGCAGGCTTTTATTTACATATTTGAGATCCTACTATATAAACTTGTATAACCTTTTTAATGTATGTATTTTTAAAAAGTCTATGCCATAATCATTCTTAAAGCACATGGTTTTTAACAGTTCCATTTTATTCTATCCAATTAATATATTATTTTTTAAATAACTGACTACTATTTAAAATATTTCAAATTAGTAATTAATTCTCCACATTAAATAATCACTTTGGGGAGACTTATTTTAGAAGTGCTATTTTAACAGTTGATTCTACCAAATTCTCAGCAAGTAAAAAATGCAAGTAGACACAAAATTATAGCAGTGAAAATTTTATAATCCACCTCCCCTTTATTTTACTCAAATAAATCAAATCTTATAGGTAGTGGCAAACTGTGCATATTGTCTTGTTAATATTCATCTTGAAATTTTAGGGCTACACATCATAATTAACACAACCACAGGAATAATAAACGCTTGCATTGAAGATACTATACTAGGTATTATAAAGACATTCACTGCAACCTTGACCACAACCCTAACACATGTATTAGTATCACCTTGCTTTTTAACAGATTAAGAAATTAACTTTCTGAAAGGTTAAGTAATTCACACAGCTATTAAATGAATCCTACCAAAACTTAAGACGCAGCTCTTGAATCTCATTTCTAAACAGATATTTAGTGTTCTCATTTACATTTATGTGCTATATATTTATATTAACTGTACTATGATGACAATAAATTCCGATGTTATAGTATAGCAATGTGGCAATGCTATATTTCAAGAAGAAAAACATACGCAAGGTAAAATATATACAGAAATTTTAAATAATACTATCATTTCTAAAGTTGCATGTTATACAAAAATGATAAATTTTAAAATCAACACTAGTCTTGATTTTTGTACAACTGGTGTTTTAAAACTACTGACTTAATTAAACTGTTAGATATTAATTGTTTGATGGAGTTAATGCATAGGAAACAAAGACATAAAACACAATTAAAATTATTAAATGTACACAATAAATAAAACCATCAAAAAATGGTCTGAGTATAAGGAATCTACATCTACATTGGGTGTTGGAGAAGCAAATTAATGGATTACACCAGTTTCTTACGGTTCCACTGGCAAAGAGTTGAAGGGCTGACACTTTCAGTCTCACCCTATAGAAATATTTTCTCAAAAAAACTAATATTTAGTGTGGTTTAGTTGTTACTATTAGTGTTTTTTTTTTCCTTTTGTTTTGTTGTTGTAAAATAGATAGATATTTGAATGGTTCAAAAATCAAAAAGTATAAAAGTATATCTAGTGAAGAGTCTTGTTCCATCCCAGCCCTTCATCTGCTCAGCTGTCATCCCTCTATCTATACACTCCCAAATAAGTAATTATTTCATTACCTTCTTGTATATCCTGTGAGTTTTTGAAAATAATTATTAGTAAACATTTCTGGGGTTTTTTCGCCCAACTTATTTTCTTCTGCCCCTTCCTTTTTTTTAAACTTAGCAATATATTTTGGAAATCTTTCCATATTCATAAGATTCTTATTTTTTATATACCTGCATAATATTCAATTATTGGATATAGTTAATTTATTTAATCAATCTGCTACTGATGGGCATTGTTTGTACAATGTTTCCCGTCTTTTGATGTTAAAAACAATGCTGCAATGAACAAATCTGTGCACTCAACATTTGACAAATTATTATAAGATAAATTTGTAGAAACGAGTACTGAGTCAAAGCTTATAAGCATTTGTTCCAATTCACATTTATATAAATTTATACTCCCATCAACAATGCATAAAAGTCCCTGTTTCCTTGCAGCCTTGCCAACACAGTGTGACATAAAACTTTCAGTTTTTTGCTAATATAATGAATTAGAAATGCTATGTCAGTATAGTTTTATATACTTCCTATTTTGGGTGCAGTTGAGAAAAACTATAGTGTAGAAGCCAATGTTATTTTTTTGTGAACTGTGTTAGAATAATTTAACCAAATTTCTATTAGATGGTGACTGTACTTTGCCAATTACTAGGAGCTGTTATGTATTAGACAGATTAGCTCTTTAAGTCATCATATGAGTTGGAAATTTTACCTCCAGCTCGTCATTTATCTTTTGGCCTTATTTATGTTATTTTTTGCCATGTAGAAATTTTCATTATTTAAAATTAATTAATCCTTTGAAATCGACTTTCAGATATTGAATTTTATTAAAAAGAGCTTCCCATTGTAAGGTCATAATAGACATTCATATTTTCTTCTATTACTTGTATGGTTATCTTTCATGTACATATCTTTGTTCCAAAGAATTTATCCTGAAGTTTAATATAAGATATAAACGATATTGCATCTACCTGTCAAAGAATACAGTGTCTTTCCCATTTTAAGTATGCTTCTGCATATTCCTTAATACAAATATTACACATTTAAATATTTGCATGTTAATTTAAACTTCCTTATTACTAAATTATTTTGTTTTTAAATTATTTGTCTTTCAGTTGATTCTCTGCAGTTTATGGATACAAAACGTATCATCTGTAAAAAGTGATCATTTTATCTCTGCCTATCAAATTTTTATAATCCTATTTTTTATTATCTAAATACATTGGCAGTTTCGTCCAGCACAATATTAAAAAAGAGTAAAGAAAACAAACAAAATCTGCCTAGTTTCTGAAATTACTGAGTGTTTTCCTATGACTCATGATGACTTTTGGACTCACATACATACATTTTATCACTCTGAAGAAGTTTCCCTTTATTTCTATTTACTAGGTATAGAGAATGGTTGCTAAGTTTTGTCACATGTTTTTTCAGTGTCTACAGAGAAAATCATATGATTGTTCTCTTTAATATGATAAATATTAGATTTCCTATTATTGATCCATCCTTGCATTGCTGAAATAAATTTATTTTGTTAATAACAAATTATTGCTTTCAGGGAATTCAAATTTTTTTTTTTTTTTTTTTAAGAAGTTGCCACTTCTTTTTGGACTATTATTACTTGATATTGTTAAAGGACAAGAGGCCAAGCCTTAAAGCAATAAAAAATTCAACCAGAAAGATTTGCAGAGGAGAACTTTGGGTTAAGGACTAGGTATAAATTAATAGATTATGTTTGACAATTACAGTTTCATTGGTTAATGAAGCATTTTATCCTAGCATTGTTTATGGGTTATTTTTTATTTAACAATACATTAATTCAACTTAGTACAGATTTACTGAACATCTATTATTTTCAAGGTATTGAGATTGTGTAGTTCAGTGGCTTGCAAACTATTTTTGGCCCAGACAGACAATAGAAAATATATTTTTATTGTAATTTAATATATACATATGTCTATGTATGTCTAAATACATATTAATGTTTATGAAAAATGACTTCATGAAACAATACAATACATAATCATAGTTCTTTTCTTCTTCTTTTTTTTTTTTTTTTTTTTTAAGACAGGGTTTCACCCTGTCCCCCAGTGACAGATCGTGCAGTGGCACGATCACAGCTCACGGTAGCCATGAACTCCAGGGCTCAAGTGATCCTCTTGCCTCAGCCTTCTGCATAGCTAAAATTACAGGTGCAAGCCACTGGGCCCAGCTCAATATTTCATATTCTATTATTTTCTATTCCTTATCATTTTTACTAAAGCATTGATTTCTATACAGTATATTGATTCCCCAAACCATAATAAATTGAAATTTACAGTTTGGGAAATATTATCATATTAGCTAAGGGGAAGGATTCTGGAACTAGGCAACCTAGGTTTGAATCACAGCTTTACTTCTTAATGGCTTTTAATTGTACCTCAGTTTTTCATCAGGCAATACTAGTATCTACCTCATAGGGTTTTATTGAGATGAAATGAATTAATACATGTAAATATATGTTTGAAATATGTATTTGATTTGTTTAACAACACCTTTCCCTTGATCCTACAGTTGCTAAAAAAAAAAAAAAAAAAAAAAAAAAAAAAACCTGCATCCCCAAAATACCAAAACTGTGGAGAAATCATTAAATATACAGACTTCCTATCATCTCATAAAAATAATTATGAACATGCCAATGTAATCTAAGTATCTGATTGTTTTTAGAAGTGAATCTGGGCCGGGCGCAGTGGCTCAAGCCTGTAATCCCAGCACTTTAGGAGGCCGAGACGGGCGGATCACGAGGTCAGGAGATCAAGACCATCCTGGCTAACACGGTGAAACCCCGTCTCTACTAAAAAAATACAAAAAAAAAAAAAAAAAATCTAGACGGGCGAGGTGGCGGGCGCCTGTAGTCCCAGCTACTCGGGAGGCTGAGGCAGGAGAATGGCGTGAACCCGGGAGGCAGAGCTTGCAGTGAGCTGAGATCCGGCCACTGCACTCCAGCCCCGGCAACAGAGCGAGACTCCGTCTCAAAAAAAAAAAAAAAAATGTGAATCTGAACTGGATCTTCTCTTTCAAGACCTTGGAGATAACCGTAAATATTAGCTAAGTTAAATAATCATTAAGGTGTCTCTTTTATTCCTACTTTTTGTGGATGTTCCTTGCTCCCACAGCTATCAAACAAGTTGATAACACTGAGACATAGTGGAGATCTGTAAGGTATAACTCGAACTCATTCTGAAATGGTATATAGAAAGTAGCCTAAACTTTACAGCATTTAGGAGTTTAAACATCTCAAAATCAGCCTGGAGGAAAGAATAATCTTATTTCTTCCTTAACTCAGTTTTTCGGGACCTCTTCAAAGTTAACTTTAGAGCCCATGAAGAACAGCTTTTTCTTATCATTTTACTATTATACAAACTTGCTAGGATTTATCCCTTGTGCACAGCAGATGGTATTAAAATGTAAATTACCTCTGGCAAATATGCTACCTACTTTCAGGTACAAGCTCAAGAAATCCCCTAACTATGCAAATATCTGTTTCTCTAAAAAACAAAGAACCATGTTTCAAAGTTAATTTACTTTGGAAGTAAGAAGTTTGGTTGTTGCTCAGTTTTTTTTTCCCCTTATCTCTCTTTTCTTAAGATGTACCTATTGATACTTGGCACATATGTTTTTTCTAATTGTTGTAGGGAAGGGGTGGAGGGAGGTGTTTGCTTTGTTTTAGCATGTTTCTAAATGTGCCTGGGATTATATTCTTAAAGTTGGCATCTATTGAGCAAGGAGGGGCAAGGTACACAAGTTTGACAGAAATAAAGGTAAATAGCTATTTTTATACTCATCACAAGGATGACAAGTGCTAACAATGGCCAGAATGCCTATCTCCCGCTGCAACTGCAATCCGGAACTCCTCCTAATATAGCTGTAATAATCAGTTATGTCTAATACATCTCTTGAGCCTGGTTCTCTGCCTTAAACGTCTTCCTAAAATCTCTAATATTGACACCCAACTCCAAATTTTAAGTTCAAATAATAGCTGACTGAAAGTTTTCAATATATTTTCAGTGCTTATATTTGCTAATGATAACAATAGGTTTTCTTCAAAAAAAGTATTTTCTTCCTCAGAGTAATCTAAAATGAAATCTTCCTCCATAATAAAAAGGTGTGTATGTGTGTGTGTTATAGGTGCAGAGGTGCAAAGCGTTTTTTTTTTTTTTTAACTCTGACAAGTATTCTGACAGTTTTACTTTGAGAGATCCTAAATGTAAATTGTTACAGAAACATCTAAAATGGTATGTTGAATTAAATAAAATATTTTTAAAAACCAAGTTTTTTTCTTCCTTTCCTATTTCTCCCATTTATTGACTGTTGGATGGAAGTGAGAAATGGAATTAATAGTGATTATTTAATTGGCCATGTGATGTATGACACCGAATGAACCAAATGCCTTCCCAAAATAAGGTGTATGAAAGAGAATGTGAAACTCAGGGTAAGAGATTTTTCCAAAAGTCTTCCAAAGAGTGTGAAGATGTGAACCTGAACAGCAACTGATTTAATATGATTTTGATCAATGCAAAAACTTCCTAAGAAACAAAAGCACGGCCAGGCACAGTGGCTCATGCCTGTAATCCCAGCACTTTGGGAGGCCAAGGTGGGCAGATCATGAGGTCAAGAGATCGAGACCTTCCTGGCCAACATGGTGAAAACCCATCTCTACCAAAAATACAAAAATTAGCTGGGCGTCGTGGCATGCACCTGTAGTCCCAGCTACTCAGGACACTGAGGCAGGAGAATTACTTGAACCCGGGAGGCAGCTGTAGTGAGCGCAGATCGCGCCACTGCACTCCAGCCTGGTGACAGAGCGAGACTCCGTCTCAAAAAAAAACAAAGAAACAAAAGCATAAACCTATTTCTAGAATGAAGGCAAATGCACGTTAACCCTTAAAAGTTGCAACAGAGTAGTTATCTGGCTCAAAGAAGGCAGAATCACAGCTATAGTAGGTAATGCTGGACGATGGCAGCTGTGAAAAAGCTGGATAATAAATACATACAATCGCATACATTATAATAAAGCATACTGCATGTTCCTACACAGATCTAAACCTAATTCCATTTATTCAGTATTCGATATGTTTACTGAAGTTTTCATGAATGTCAGGCACTGGTCTAAGAAAATAATATAATGTATTATGAAACAATCCTAATTTGAGGTATGAGGAAGGAAAACAGTGACTAGAGAGTAAATAACACTAGTCTCCTCCTGAATACGCTATACTATTAAATAAAATTCTACAGGCTTAAAACAATAGAAGAATTTAACCACATAGCGAATATTTCCTTTATCTCTCTGCCACCCTGGGAAAATGTCGGTTTTCATAGTGAGGTCTCTCAAAATGATAGCCAACTAATCAGCCAAAGTTCTTCAGATAATGGGAGCTTGCCTGGCTAACCAGGCAGCCTGCCCATCAACTTCAGATCCACATATCTCCTGAATTATAATCAGAGACTGATGTTCACACCCTGAAACCAATTCATAATGTGAACTCCTGCCTTAAAAATAAATTAAAGGGATAGGTAAAGGCAATGCATGACTCAAACCATGTGAATCTCAACAAGTATGTCCCATTTACCATCTTGGAACTGTCATAATTGGTTTTAGACCAAGCTTTTCCCATCAAAACTAAAAGACAATGGAAATGCTAAACACCAAATGTCAGTAAACCAAAAAAGTAAAAATATTCACATGGTGTAATAAATACTTAGATTTTATTTTACCTTAAAGCATTTTAGCAAATAAATAGCCATCACATTGTTACAATGTATGGGTGTACGACAGAAAAAAAAAAAAACAACTGTGTAACATCAGAGCTTTCTTATTTTGTATATGAGTAAAACAAGGAAAACAAGGCAAAAACAAGGTAAAACTCTTAGATATAGCAAAGCACTGCCTGGACCTGTTTTAATATAAAGGGATAATAAATTATAATTTATTGACCTTCTACTTAATAACACTATTTTTAGAAAAACAAAATCATATTACTACCATCTTAAATGTTAAGCTCTTTCTTGGTTACAGGAACACAAAAAAGAGATACCGGTTAGTTCATTACCACAGAATGAATTACTCTGTAGCTGTTAATAATTATAATATATGCATGTGCTTAGAAACATGAAACAGTGTTGAGGACATACAATGTTAAAGGAAAATTAATTATGTCATAAATAATTTCTATTATACAATCCCATCCATTTCCATGTTTACATGGTCACAGAAAATAATCTAAACAGTTATACTTTGAGTTGCTAAGTGAATTATATGCAAAGCACTTAGAACAATGTCTAATACACAGTAAATGCTCTTTAAGAATTTCTGCAGGCTAGGGGCACAGTGGCTCACACCTGCAATCGCAGCATTTTGGGAGGCCGAGGCGGGTGGATTGCTTGAGTCCAGGAGCTCGAGATCAGCCTGGGAAACATAGTGGGATCTTGTCTCTAAAAAAAATTTTAAAAATTATACAGGCTAAGGATAGCCTATGCCTGTAGTCCCAGCTACTTGGAAGGCTGAGGTGGGATGATCACCTGAGCCTGTGAGGTCAAAGTTGACACGAGCCACGATCGCACCACTGCACTCAAGCCTGGGTGACAGAGAGAGACCCTATCTCACACACACACAAAAATCTGCTCTTATCATTTTGTATGGTAATTGGCTCTGAATGTACAATTATGACAGCTTTAGCCCTGACTTCCTTTTACTTGTACATGTTCTCCTTCTCGTTAATTAACCTGCATTCATTCTATCAAAAATGTTTATTTAAAAACATATATCATTAAAATATATTTTATAAAAATCACAATTTTCATGTCCAATAATCACAATTTGGAAAAATTAACTGATATTATAAAAAATTCACCTAACTGTTGTACCTCATAATTTGTACTCAATAGCACTTAAGGTAAATTCCATAGGTAAAAAGCCCAGAATTTGAGGTATATAAGGAAGAGAAGAAATAAACATTAAAATGTTAGACATCTGAGTGTTCTGTGCTGAACAGTGAAAGAAATTAATTTCACAAAAACTCCTGACCCCAATAAACAAACCAACATTGAAAGGAGCAATTGTCATTCAACACTACCTCCCCAACACAAGCCTTATGAGATACTGCCATTCAACCCACAGTTAGTGAAAAATCATATCTCACATTTATTGGAACACTTACTATGTGCTCCATACTTTGCTAAGAGATTTAAAAGCTTAATCTCATTTAATTATCCCAACAGTCTTATGAGAGAGATGTTCTTCACACCCTTTAGGGCTGAGAGGAACGAGGCATGGAGAGGGTAAGTAACATATCCAAGATCACACAGCTGGTAAGTGGAGCCAAGATTTGAACCTAAGCGCCACAATTTAATCAGTAGTTATTGAACACCTACTCCAGGAATAATGCTAGGCACAGCAAGGAGCTGTTAACTGTGCAATAGTCAAGACCTCTGCCCTAATAAGGGCAGGGGCTCTAACAGTTACTCTAGGTCTACCCTCTTCAAATTCTGATCCTGAGCCCCTACATCCATCGCTGCGGTCACTACAACAGCATTTATCTCCACTTGCACCAGAAGGCTAATTACAATACTTCCGTTTCCCACTCTTGACAATGAACAGAGGAAAGTGTATTTTCCAAATTCTGATTTGTGATTTAAAATGTATTTCCTTATAGCGTTAGTTTGTATAATACTATTAACCCCACTACAATTGTCACATTAACTAAGCCTTTTTATTGTTGTTTTTTCAATGAAATTTAACCACCATTTTTAGCAGTGTTTCAAATGAAAAATACATTCTTTAATCCCTTCATTTTATTTTTAAAGTTATCATACAAAAAATATGAGCATTTTCTTCCTTTTAGCATTCAGTTCTACAACATGTATAGATTCTTATAACCACGACATATAATCAGGATACAGAACAAAAAGGCATTCTTATTTTAAAAAGAAAGATGACTTATAAATGGACTTAAAAGACATCTCTGTTACATTAAGGACTTTTTACTCTGTCTTCTAACACACCAGGCTTTCCTTCTATCCTAGAATAAGTGAATTGGACACCACAATAGAAACACTTGGTATATTTTTGCAAAATATATTTTTTATACCTGTGGCATTTCCATTTTTAAGGATATTTAGAAGCTGTGGTTTTATAGGGGCTTTATCAAAATAGTTGAAATTCTTTTCCATGGCAGAGTTTTGACAACTGTGGAAATAATTAAATGAGCACACTTTTTCAACACTACACATGACTGAGAACTGCTTATCCAGAAGAGGCTAGCTAGGTGGAGGGCTCTGTGCTAAGACTATCGACTATATATTATGCAGTATTCGAAGACATTTGTAAATGTGTTCTATATTTGTAAAACTATAACTAGAAGTTCTTTATATTAAAACACAACAGAAGTAAAAAACACTAACTTAACAAACTAAAAAGGTAGTTGAAAGAATATTAATCAAAGTTCTTGTTTAGCTTTACAAATGCCACCTAAAACTTTTTTTCTCAAAAAATTATTTGGAACAGGGTCAGTGAGTGGCCAAAGAGTCACTTTCAGATTCTAATATTCTCTAACACTTTTGGAACTACAAAGTCAGTCATTAGTGCTAATATTTTGTGCTTGTGAAAAAAAGTCTCTACTCAGGTCAGGTACCACCTTCGGGCGGCAAAGACAGTTACTTTAATGGTATTAATTTGACAGAAAACAAAAGAATAACATTCACTCTCCCAAACTTCTTCTCCATACCCTCCAGCACAATCTGGTACCTGAAATCTCCATTATCAGAAATTTCCTACTATGGCTTGGGAACCAATTTCTAGAGACATCTCTATTAAGGCATTTATGCTACTATAAAACAACAGTAACCTATTAAACTATGTCAGTCTCAAAAACCTCAGCTTGAATTCGTTTACTTGAATTGTTCTATGACAGGATGGAAAGCTGGGGAAAGGGTTCCTAGTGTCCACAGACAGGTTTTGGTTTGGATAAAGAAAGATTGTGAAGACACGTATCAGAATCACGCAACCCTGAAAGTCAGGCAGGACTGAGCAGGACAGCGAGGCAGCAAGCAAGTACCACAAAGGAAGTGGGTTTGCAAATGGGAGTGCTAAGAAAGAAAAAAAGAATAGTAAAAGGGGCCCAAAAACAATTCATAGGTAATTCTCTAAAGCCAGCCCTATCTGTATAACCTTTGCTAGGGCACTGGTGGCATGCCCCTTTCCTGCATTCTAAGTACTCATCCTACCACAACCTCATTTTTTTTAATGAAATAGGTCAGCTTGACAAAGAGCAAATGACTGAGATGAAACAAATTTCCCTAAGTTTAGTCAGAAGAAGTTTCATTAAAAATCTAAAGCTGCGAGCCAGCACAAACAAGAGAGATGAAAGTGTGGGAAAGAAGAAACATGAGAAGGAGAAAAAAAAGAAAGGATGTACCACTGTTCTGTTGTTATTCTGTTACAGATGACACATATAAGGAAGTCCCTAGGAATTTTTTGTATTAATACTCTACCCTACTATGAGGCACAGCTATAGACATATCCATCTTGGTCAGCTCCGAGTTATAAGAATAAGCCTGAAGCCAACCTGAATGGACTTGGGTACTGAATACAAGGCTTTCTCTATAGACTCAGGTTCAGAGGTCACCATCGTATATGGATCCCTACCACATCCTGTGTGCATAAGGGCATGTGATATCAGATCAAAATTGGCCTTTACTAGCAATCCTGAAGGAGAAGAAAAATAGTTAGTAGTCAGTAAGTACCTGGCAAAGAAAGAAGTAGTCTCACTTATTTGACTTTAGTGAGATAGTATCTGTTTGTTTGGAGAAAAGAATTTGCTGTTGAAGGTAGACTACATGTTATGTGAGCCTGGGTCTCTCCCTCTTTTCATTCCCCAGGTAAAGGAGCCAACTCCATCTCTCTTTCTTCAAGGGCAGTTCCTAATCCCATCCACTTCATGGAAGTTAATTCATCTCCTTTTAGTCATTTGTTCATAAAACAATGGGAAGTGGTACACCTATTCTCTGCCAGGTACAGGGGCAAAATTATAGGTACACAGATGAATAAGACACAGTCTGCCCCAGAGGAGCTCAAAGTCTAATATGGGAGACAAAGATATAAAACAATAACACTATAATGTGAATACTATAATAGATACATGTACATACTCAGTGCTGTAGAAATATGGGGAATCAACTAAAAATTCAAATAAGCAGTTATACTGCACCTTTGAAAAGGATTGAGAGTTTGCCTGGTTGAGAAAAAGTACAGACATCCACGGTTCATGCAAAGAAAAGGGAATTTGAAAGAATATGTTATGCTGAAGACATGGCAAGTATCTGTGGCTGAAGGGTTCATGCAAAGAAAAGGCAATCTGAAAGAATATGTTATGTTCAAGACATGGCAAGTATCTGTGGCTGAAGCACAGTACATGTGAAAAGGAATTTCAGGAGACGAAGACAAAAAGATAGATTGGGCTGTTTAATAAAGGCTGTAGTACAAAATACTAAAGAGCTTATTAGACTGCATTCCTTAGGTAAGGGGAGTCATTCAGGTTATCAGAAAAAAGAATGGCAAACAAATTTTTATAACAGAAGTAGGTGACAAAACTACTGAAAGACAATGATTAATTCTATAAATCTAACTGCAAGGCAGATGACCTACAATTCTTCCTAAGAAATCACTTTATCCTGCACTTTATATATTTATTTATTCTTAAGACAGTCTCATGTAGTCACCCAGGCTGGAGTGCAGTGGCAGGATCTTGGCTCTCTGCAGCCTCGACCTCCTAGGCTCAAGCAATCCTCTCACCTCAGCCCCTCAAGCAGCTGGGACTACGGGTGCATACCACAACACCCAGCTAATTTTTTGTATTTTTTGTAGAGTCAGGGTTTTGCCATGTTGCCCGGGCTGCTATACTTTAATTATATGAAAATAATTTTACTATGTTTGCCTGAATGTCTCAAACTCACATCTAAAATATTAAACTGCTATTTAATTTTTTAATTTATGTATGATGTAACTGTGAAATCTCATTCTTTTGAAGAAAAAAATGCATTCTTCTTCTCTGTCCTATGTACAATATTTTTCAGAAAGTACTAAATAGATACTTGCTGACTGATTCAGATACATAACAGTTATCCTATAGGATCTTTTTTAGAAACTAGTTTTATGCTTTCTGATTCCATTTCTATTATATAATATTTCTACTGATTCTATTATATTCTCTGATACTATTTCTGATCTATTTCTTCAGACTGTTGGAGAAATATAAGGTCAACCAGGTAAGTATTTGTACAAGCGCATTTAAAATGTGCAGCTCTTCTTTCCTTCTGGCTCCAACTCATGGAGATATGGCTTCCTATCTTCGGCAAATCAGTACTTTGGGTGCTACACTGATACCATTAGCTATATTTCTTACATTCAGTAGTAATTCAATGTGGAAGCTGGAGTTCTGAAACTGTTAGCAGATCATGAGGATATTCCTGGAATTCTACCAATACTCTTTCTAACATTCATAGAGTTGCTATAAATACAAGGACCATTATGAAATGTTTGTGATTACTCCTGGAATATTACAACTTGTGGAATACTGGTCACTAAACATTTGATAGCCTCTTTGAGGTATAATAAAGAAACACAGAACTTTAGCAAAGGCCTTTTATAACTATAGCATTGGTTTAAAATGGCCATTATTATGTATTTGTACAAAAAACTAAATAGAATAATATCTGTTTCCATTCTTAAGAGTTCCTTCTCAGTTTGGTTAGAACAGCACACTAATCAGCTGTTGAAATCTAAACTGATTATTTCTGAAGTGTCAACAGATGCACAAACTCCCTGGCTGAAACAGGAACATGTGTCTATTTTGTGTAAACAGGCTGAAGGAATACAACTGAGAGAGAAGTACAGACATAAAAGAGAGTGTAATAAAATACAGTGTAAAAGTATTCACATGATTTTATAAAACATTCCAATCAAAAAGACCTAGAAAGCCAAGTAAAGGGAAAATTATCAAAGGCAGGTAGAGGAAAAGAAAAGACAGACAGAGAGACAGACAGAGAGAGAGAGAGAGAGGGCAAACCACAATAAAATTATGCATATATGTTTATATTTTTAGTTTTTTCTTGAAAAGAGCTACAACTCTCTCTGCCTACCACCCAACCCTAAAGATACAGTTCAGTCACATTCTTCTATCATCTTCTGAAAAGTAGGGAATATTTTAGTGATTGATGGTAAAATGATGGTAAAATGCTATAATATCATAGCTCCTTGGAATTAGCTCCTTATATTATCATTGCACAACCACTATCTTCTTTCCTAAGTCCCTGCATATATACTATTTGACAGTATTTCCTAAACTTGCCTGATTATCAGAATTAGAGTCACAGGCTCCTCCTCCCTTGAACACTTTGATTCAGTATACTTGAGTTGCGGTCTGGGACTGTTTATGTTTCTCAAGTATCTAAGATGATTCTTATGATCAAGCAAGTTTGAGAAAAAGGCCCTATGACATAACTATTTTTAAAATAAATTGGTTTTAAGGATTATTCTTTCCTAAGAAATTCATAATGTCTCTTGCCATGATGGCAGACCACAAAAGTACTACGTGACCTTGCTGAAACACTCTTACCAAATCTGCAGCGACATAATTAAATGGGCTAACATAGCTCTTAAATTTATATCCAATCATTCGTCAGCCAGTGATTCTCCTACTTAGATAATTCTCCAAACTAAAGCAAAGAGGTGAATGACAAAATCTAGCCTGGATAATCAAAAGAAACTGCAACCCTTCACATGGCTACATTTTGCCACAGGTGACCTGGAACACTGGTGATATTTCTGCAGCTAGGGTCAACTCCTCCCCAGATGTTCACACAAAGACGAAGCCAGCTAATTTCCCTGTTAAATGTGAGTGAGTCACCATCCTAACGATTTAGATTGCTAAGGTGCACATACTAAAATATATGCTTCCCGGCACAATTCCATATCTAATTACAACAGTAAATCCAATAAAGGCACAGTAAAACTGCCACTCAGGCAAGGGAGAAATAAGAAGTCATAAGCTAATTCAGATGTTGCTAATGTCCTTAGAGGAACAAATGTGGATGCCTACAACCACTTTCAGTAGACTCCATATTATCTTTTTCACCTAGGAATCTTTCTTAAGAAATGTCAGCTGGGAAACCGTGGTGAATTTCCACAACTAAACAAAGCAAAATCCTGAAAGATGATCATACTTTCTTTATGTGAGTTTTGTAACATCTCCCTATAGCCTTCTTCACTTTATGTCCTACTTTTAAGTCTCAAAGCATCAGGTTTTATAGTAACTGCTCAAAATTCTATGCACAAAGTCAAAATTGTGTATTTAAATGCAAACACAAGCAATGGATTTCTGTTTCCAAAATATGCATAGTTTTTGTACAAAATTTTATTTTAACCATAAGTTATTTGAATTGTCGAATAAAAGACTTAAAAGTTAAGAGTAAAGTGCTTAAAAGTAACATTAATAAGATACAAGTTATTGAAAATAAATTCAGGGTTTGGTTTTGTTTTGTTATTTACCACACTTACATGGTTTCCTTGCAGCCGTTTGTGCAAAGGTGGAAAAAGACATAATATATACGTTAAGCACTACACCGAGGGCATCATTCCTCAGAAGAAATGATGATAGTATTCTAAATACAAGGGCCAATGCAAAACACTCTAAAAACCTACATGAAAACCTACTCTACAAGCGCTAATACATAACAAAGCATCTAAAACTCATGAGATACTTAGCTTGAGTCTTAGTTAAAAAAAAAAAAAAAAAAAGCAGTGACATTTCAGACAGGCAGATGAGGGCTCAATATAAGGAAGAACTTTCTAAGACTCAGAGCTGATCAGCAATGGAACAGTAAACTTCCTTTCCTCTGGCACTCGAAGCGGTCAAGCAAAATCCCAGAGACCACCTGTCACGCATGCTGTCAAGGATATTCTTGCTTTGTTTAGGAAGTTGTTCTAAATGACCTTTGGGGTCACTTCCAAGTAACTGATTCAAGGATCATTTTCAGTGAGATGAATGGCATGGGTGCATGTCCACGTGTGCACACACACACGTACACACACACACACACACACAGCCACAGAAAAGAACTTGGAAGCCTGATATTTTAAAATGTGATTTTACAGGCAAAAAGCAAAGGAGATCAATCAGCTCTGTACTGAAACTGCCATTGTGCAGAAGGAGGAAAGGGATACAGGTACAAGCCTTCTGCCTAGGGATTCTCTCTAGGTCAAAGAACAAACCCAGGTCCTAGGTAACCTTCAGCATACTCTCTAACAGTCTGCAAACCATCCAGTTCCTGGGACAGACTGGAAGCTACAAAACTACATGACACACTTGGATGCATAATTTTTCATGTACAAGTGTATATGTCATGCAATGAACTTTCTCTGCTCTCAAGGGTATTTCAGTTTCCCATGTGTATAGGGTGAGTCTAAACCTGGTAGTTTCCTGAACAAGTATACAAAAAAAAAGTACCACGTTTCAACTTTTCTCAAGAGTAGACTGTGCCTATGTGTTTCCAGGGAATTCAACTTGCTAATCAATTGACAGACTCAGAGTTCTCTACCAGTCTTGAAACAGGAAAGAAAAAGAAATCAAGTCCTTATCCCTTACATCCTGCATGAGGTATCTATTCCCTTATACCTCACCTAGCAACTTAAATGTAATTAATTGTATAATTTTTAAGTAAAGACTTATTTTTCTTTCTGTGTTCTTTGTTTGCTACTTCTTATTAGATACATACTCTTTTCCCCTAATAGAATGGCTATATGGATGGCAAGATTTCTTGATATAACAATTCAGATTTCATTAACCCCTGAACTTCATTGAACTGTTATGCTAAATACTTTTGAAGGGTTTCTTATGTGATTTACCAAGATAACTAGTGAAATTAGAGCAGATACAGAAATAAAAGCCACATCTTCTGTTCTAAAGTGTATAACATTTGAAAATTTCTACTTAACATCAAATCATCCATTCCCTCCCATTACCTTTTAATAAATACGCCTCAAACCATGAATCACGAATAAAATCTTTTTTCTCCCTTTCTCCTAGTTCCTAATAGAGTTTTTAATTATAATTTCTCCCAGACACTGAAGCAGCAATATTCTTCAGGAACAAAAATTAAATACAGAATTTCCAACCAACAAACATTTGAAATTATGTTTAAAAAACCATAATTAGGAAATGTCGGCCGGGCGCGGTGGCTCAAGCCTGTGATCCCAGCACTTTGGGAGGCCGAGATGGGCGGATCACAAGGTCAGGAGATCGAGACCATCCTAGCTAACATGGTGAAACATCGTCTCTACTAAAGAATACAAAAAACTAGCCGGGCGAGGTGGCGGGCGCCTGTAGTCCCAGCTACTCGGGAGGCTGAGGCAGGAGAATGGCGTAAACCCGGGAGGCGGAGCTTGCAGTGAGCTGAGATCCGGCCACTGCACTCCAGCCTGGGTGACAGAGCCAGACTCCGTCTCAAAAACAAAAAAAACAAACAAAACAAAACAAAACAAAACAAAAAAACAAAAAAGAAATGTCAAATACACCTAGATACCATTTTCCCCCATTCAGATTAACTAAAATGGATAAAATGCATTGTTGTCAAGGTAAGAAAACAGACACTCACATATTACTAGTTGTAGTGTAAATTGTTATACTTTCCAAAGAGCAATTTGGCCACACTTTATCTATTAAAATATTCATTGCAAAGACTTCTTGACATAACAAATATACAGTTAAGTTATCCTAAGGATGTAAGGAAGGTAAATGAATGAACAAGAATATCACTGAAACGATGTCTACATAATAACAAAAATGTAGAAACAACCTAAATGTCCAACAGTGAATGAGGAGTAAATTAAATCACTAAGTATCATCAGTGTATAAAGGTATTAGATGCACCCAAGAACAATGTTGGTATTAAAAAATATCCTAAATTAAAAATTGAGTCATAGGGCAAGTATGCACCATGCAATCCTATTTGTATTACTAATAGGAAAGGAAACAAAATATGTAGACACATAATTGTGCTAGTATATACTAAAAAATTATGGAAAAATAATTAAGGGATTGGTAGCACAGGAAACTGAGGACTAAGGTTACTTGAGTGGTGGAGCTTTTTTCATTTTACATCTTTCTCTACTGTTTTAACTTTATACTATGTTCCTATATCATTTTTATCTAGAATCTCTATTTAGACTGCTCTTTAGCCCCACACTATGTCAGAATTTTGTAATGCTGGCCACATCCCCTGTGGCATGAAGTTTACCACCCACACCCCATCATCCCTAGCACTATCATGCCATAACACCAAAGTTCCAGTTCGGAACTTACGTAATGGATGGTTTCAGGGTTGACATTTCCCCTACCACTTTTCCCATTTCTTCACATCCTTATGTTATGTGTGTTGATTTCTGCCTTTCTTTCTCTAAAATCTAAGCTCCTTTGAGAGGAGGGTCAATGCTGCCTTAATCCTAACTTCCCACAAGGGCATTCTAGCAGGTATCAGTAATAAATAAACATTAGATTTGTTTTTTTATGAGATTATAGTTTTAAGGTTAAAATTGTATTTACAAGGGAAGAATTTCCTACTTTCCTGACCCTATAGAGTTGGTAATAAATCACCTTGAGACTAGAGAAAGAAACACTGAGGTACTTTACTTTAAGCTTATAAATAATTTGTAATTATTAAACAACAAAGTAAATGATGGTAAAAAGGAGATAGAAACATCAGAAATAGTTCTAAATAAAAATTTTAAAAGAAAATATGCAGACTTGCAATAGGTATGGCATATGGTACAAGGGAACACAAAGAAAAATTTGACTGAAGAAAAAAATATTATAATAGTTTCCTCATTTCCAATACTGTCAACTACAATTTCAAAAAACAAAGCAAACACATTGGTTTCAGCTCATGGTACACATTTATAACAGTGAATAAGAACTACACATCAGAATGGAATGATTATTGATTTCTTAATGGATTACTGCTGCACAAATTTACACTCACCAAAAAACCATCAATCTTTGGGTAATAATTATAAACCTATCACAGCCCATACAGCATTCTGACTGAATTGAAACTTACTGCTATCTGCCGGGAAATGACCAATTTTCTACTTCTCCAGCTCCAACCACAATACAGAATGGTGAGCAGCTACTTACATCAAATGCTATTATAGGACATGGTTTGTAACAGCCACAGCATACACCATTTGTAAATCGCTATTAGAGAGGTAAACAATCAGGTCCTGGTGGACTTTTCTTATTATTCATTAGCTTTGAAAACTGTAAATAAAATGGGTATAAGGCAGTTACACTTATCAAAGACCTTTCATTAGTGGCAGGTTGTGGAGAAGGGGTCAAGGGCAAACAGTACATTAGCTGAGGTCATGCTATTCTGACTTTACATCCTAATTTCAAACCTCTTCCCAAATCAGCACCAGAATCTCTGTAACTATAAAATTACATAGTTCTCTTTCTAAATCCTAAGGATGTTCTCAGTAAATAGCATTTTTACTAAATATCCAGTGGAATACCAATACAACTAAGATACTATTTTCCAAAAAGATAACCCCCTTATGTCAGTTTCGCCTAGCGGTCCTTAATCATTGAATAATGATGTGAAACAGTATTGATCAATTAAGTTTGTAATTGTCATATTTTCCAGCTGTAGTAGTGTAAATAACACCACTTCCTTCCAGATAGTTAATTCCATTCTGAATACCTTATTTGAGCTATATTACACACAAATAGTCCTAGCATAAAGATAGCTAATCCAACCCAAATAAAAGTAATTTGAAATCAATAACACACTTGTTTGCATTTTCTCTTTAGGTCCTAATCTATCATCAAAGTTTTTGGTTAGATATGTCAACATTCTTTTCTAAAGAATTATAACATGCAATTTTTCCACTCAATTAACTAACTTAAGAATACATGTATTTCCAAAATATCCTAGGAACTAAAGAAATGAGATTTGATTGTTTTTATAAAGCATTCCCCTTCCTAAGAGGCTATTAAATTACCATGATGATCAACCATAATAATTAAAATACTATTAAGTATAATATAAAAGCAAATAGAAAAAGCTAAATAAAGTTACCATTATAAAATAAAATAGATTTGTGAAATACCACAATAAATTTGTGAGATGGTGAAAAGTGAGGATGCAAACTTGTTTTGTCTGTTTAATAAAAAAAGATATTCTAAATCTTAAAACAGGCAAAAAAAAAGTATTTCCTAGAATGCTAGTGGTAACTTTAGAATGGGGTTGGTATTCATTAATTTTCAAACCCTAGAAGCCTTATCTAATACATACTAAAAAGCTATATGCAAATGTTTGCAGTCTATAAATGACAACAGCAAATGTGCCAAAAAATGAGCTAAGTGCTCTATGCAATTGTTGCATTTATTTCTTCAAACCTTAAGGCAAGTATTATTATTACACAATTTTACAGCTGAAGGAACTAAATTTAGGAAATCTAAGGAAGATTCCTAAGGTCACATAGCTATTAGGTTGAAAAACAATGGAGTATCAGTAATCCCTTATGGCTTAACCCAAAAGTAGGGTGCTCAACCAGGACTCCAAAGCAGGTCTATGTAATATGAAAGTCAGTATTCTTAACTACTTCTACAGGGCCTCACCCCAAAACATAAGAGTGTATCATGTAAAGCAAAGGACACCAAGCCAAGAGCCAGAAGATAAGGTTTTGTTGTTGTTGTTGTTGTTGTTGTTGTTGTTGCTGTTGAGACAGAGTCTCGCTCTGTCACCCAGAATGGAGTGCAGTGGTGTGATCTCAGCTCACTGCAACTTCCGCCTCTCAAGTTCAAACTATTCTGCCTCAGCCTCCAGAGTAGCTGGGATTACAGGCGCAGGCCACCACACCCCACTAATTTTTTTTTTTTTTTCTGTATTTTTAGTAGAGACAGGGTTTCACCATTTTGGTCAGGCTGGTCTCAAACTTCTGACCTCAGGTGATCTACCCGTCTCAGCCTACCAAAGTGCTGGGATAACAGTCGTGAGTCACGGTACCCGGCCAAGATAAGGTGTTTTAAATGTTGTTGTACTACTCTCTCCCCATGTGACTTTCACCTCCATGTACAGATTTCTAAAATAGAGGGTTTAGAATGAATGCTACAGTGTAAAATACTTTATTGGCTTTACAGACACACACAGAGAATTCTATTTATGGAAGGGAAAGAACAAGAAATCAGTTCATTTGTGAGTCCACATTTATTGTCTACTACATTCCTGGCCCTATTACATGAATGAACAAGCCAAATATTCCTTAAGTGTGTGTTGGGAGAAGAGATAAATACATAAATTAAATAAATTCAGATACTATTAAGTATAATAAAGAAAATAAAACAGGATAATGTCACAGAACGCCTGGAGAGGGGCTTATTCATCTAGGATGCTCAGGCAAAGCCTCGCCAAGGAGGCGACAGTTAAATGGAAATAAGAAAAGAAGGAGGCTTTCATGCAAAACCAGGAAGAAAACGTGTCCCAAACCAAAGAAACAGCAAGTACAAAGGTCCTTAGGCGGGAATGAACTTGCCGTGTCCGGGAAAAGAAAAAGGGAAGAAGTATTAAAAGTTCAGTGAACAGGGAAAGAATAGAGAAGAGGAAGTCAGAGATAGAGGCAGGGCCACAGCCTTTAGGAACTTACAGACTTTGGAAAGGAATTTCAGTTGTATTCTAGTTTCAATGGAAAGCTTTTGTGTTTAAAGCAATGAATTGTTATAATCTGATTTGGGTTTTAGAAAGTCAGGCTCTGTCTATTGTGTGGAAAACAAACTATAGAGAAGCAAGAATGGAGGCAGGAAGACTGGTTAAACTGTTGCAACATTTTAGGCTTAAGGTACTAGGAAATGATGATAGACTAAAGTTACAGTAGCGGGCCTGGTGAGAATTGTTTAAATTCAGGATGTATTTCAGAAGCGGAGCCAAGGATTTCTGATAGACTGGATGTGGGATTTCCTTTGAGGAAAGAAACAGTGCTAGATGCAGAGTTGAAAGTCATCAAAGCATCTATAGTATCTAAATAAATAAACTGAGAGAGAGAAGAGG
Organism: Theropithecus gelada; assembly: GCF_003255815.1. Taxonomy (NCBI): domain Eukaryota; kingdom Metazoa; phylum Chordata; class Mammalia; order Primates; family Cercopithecidae; genus Theropithecus; species Theropithecus gelada. Next base: position 89,744,930 of record NC_037680.1, read on the forward strand.
ACCTGTACATAGAGATATACGGGCTGCAAACAGATGAAGGTGAGTACCAGATGTTTTCTGATCACTGAATAATTGGCAGCTATTGATTATAATCAATAGCTTCTATTGACACTTCTAATGAAGCCACACCTTCTCTATTTCTTCTCTTTAGATAGGGACACTAGATCTTACTGTTCTATCAAAAGTTTCTAGTTTTCTGATATCCTCTAACTGGATCATTTCCTTTACCTCAATAGTCAATAATCTAGAAAATAAAAACGTGGTAAAAACAGAAACTCAGAAACAAATACTAATCACTAAGCTAGGGTCTCTGACAGGCAGGAAAGAAGTCAAAATACCAAAGCATGAGAGCATTTTAGAGCAATAAATGCTTTGTTATAAACTGATAAACACAATTAATAGACATTAATCACCAAAGCTGTGCCTACCTAGAGATGTGATCCTGAGAACACAGTAAGATCCAAAATATTCATAAACTTCACACTTGAAAAGGAAGCAGTGGGGAAGCACTGAAGTTCCCCACCATCCTTAAGACCCACCCAAGTAGGGAAAAATCAATTTTAATTGTGATTTAAAATAATCTTACTAGTAGCTGAAAGTGTTTTACAGTAATTCAAAGGAAAAGAACGTCAAACAGAAAATTACAGATTGATTACCACAAACAGTTCTTTTTGGCACATAAATGTATATGACTTGATTATCATTAAATTGCTACTAAAAATATATAGATACAAGCTTGAATTTTCAGTTCAGTTCGGATTAAGTACACTGCTTTCGTATATATGCCAGCTAGATATTATGGTCTTAATTCACAGAAGCGTATGCCAAGCAAATTATATTTCATGAGCTTCCAAATAACACAAAGTTTTCTTGTAATGTTAAAGGGGAAAAAAAAAAAACAGTGAAAGACAATAAAAGACTACTTCTTAAGAAGATGATCTGTTACAATGTAAACAAAGAGAATACATGGTATTCTTCAAGTTATTAAATATACTGGCTTATTTCTTGCAGCTATAGGAATGATCACAAACAAATGCTTGCAAAACTAGATAATGATTGCTCATGTAACAAATTGCTTGGACATATTTAAGCAAATATTTCTAGTAAGAATTAAACTGAGGGGGAATGTAAATGTTGGGATAAAACTGGGGGAAATGTCTTTTGTAAACACTGTGTATACGAACCCAGGTACTCTTACAATAATCACAGACAAATGTGATGATTATCACACCTGCTCTAAGAAAATGGAGGTCTGGCTCACAATCTGGCATAAACAGAACTGTCTTAACAGTTTTAAGGAAGAGCCATTTGATTCACAGGATTCTAAATGATCTTTGGGATTTAGCTACTGGATAAAAGTTTATTGAAAACAACATTAGAATTACATGCCATTTTCATGTATATCTACTAAATGAGTGATTTATGACTTGAAAGATTTGGATCATGAAGATCAGAAATATTCATGACTCAAAATAATAATAGTAACAATAACTTTTAAATTGTATCTTTCAGATTTTCCAATAATACCTCTGACCTGTTTGTATATACATTTCAAGATTCTCTAGGTATACCTTAAAGTGTTTTATAAAATCTATCTCTAAATCTAGAGTGACACTGAAAAGATGTATATTTTGAAGCCATGTGAAGATTTTGAAGCCATGTACTTGAGAAGCTTTTAGTCCAATGTAGTACTTTGCTTGAATGAGTGTTGAGAAGAGAGTTAAAAGTTGTCTATGCTAGAGCCAACGTTAGTACATTTATTTTAAAACTGCGTTCTGGGTAAGACTAGCTGAGTGATTTGGTCTCTGGTATCCTCAACACAGATAGCATAACTAAAGTAACCTATGGGGTTAATCTGAATAATAACGCCTGGAATAACTGAGAGATGTCTCTAATGCATTCAGTCAATCAGATAACCAACACATAGGGATATTAACTCATAATATATTTTAAAATAAACAGCCAATCTTCTTAATTGAGATACTACTATGTACAAGGCACTGTGTTAGCTTCTGTGGAAAAGATAAATGAATATTTCTTAAATTATTTCTTAAAATGTATGAGGCCCTGTGATAAAAGCTTTACTAAGTTTATTAACCCTCATAACAACTCCAAGAGACAAGCACTAACTCTCCCTATTTTGCAAATGAGGTCATGGAAACTAAAACACAGCACAGGCAAGATACTATCCCAGTTGGTTAGGTGCTAAAAGTCATATTCTGTCTGCTACCCTCAGGCTGCAGAGATTACAAAGGCATTTTCCCTGCCCTCAAGGAGTTTCCAGTTACACAGAGGAGATAAGATGTACTCAAGAAATTAAGTAATGATAAAAAGGATAGGAAGTGATAAAGGCATCCAAACTTTTAGAGAAGGGACTCTTGGAATAAAAAAATATATATATCATATGGAATTAGGGATCGACTGTCCTGTGCCTATGACAATAGTAACTCTGACCCCAAAAAGGTGAAACTTCACTCATGAAAATGTCTGTTTATGTATACTCTAATGTGAAATCCTTTTAAACTGAATATTCTGTTTTATCCTTGATTCTACACAAGAGAAGAGGAAAGAAAAAACACTGCTGGGGTATGTATATGTGGTTCTGAGAATTCCGGATATGCAATAGAGACATGAATTTAATATAACATATAGCAACATAAGTATGGAAATTCATAAAATTTCAGAGCTATACTAGGAGTTCATTCGCCAACACATCTAGTATACAAGTAAATAAGTCCATCCTAAAAACGGACTCTGGACAAGGTCACCTAGGGAGGTACACCATGCAGCCAAGACCTGCCAGCAAACACATCTTCTGAATTGCCATCCTCAAATGAAATGCATTACTACCACTTAATTACCATTTCAATTATACCCCTCACAGAGTAGGTTTATGTGTGATTCACTTTAATTAGGTAATTTTACTTTTATTTCTTCAGTAATTGATTTGAATACAACAGAATTAATAGTCTCATATTGCATACACATTTCTTTTCAAACAAAAACTCTGAGTCTGTCTACCTGACAGCACTCAAACAGATGAAAAGCAGAAATATTCAGGAAGCAATCCAGATATATTGTGTTCCATGCAATGGTTTGGACTAATTTTTAAAATTATTGTTGATTAAAAGCAGACTAAAAGCATGTCCTTCCTAGAAGACTATTTGATACATGTTTGTGGGATCTGTCTCTTAGTTATTATGTAATTCAACTTTTTTCTCATACTCTTTTATCTAACAATAAAATAGGAGCTATCATTCTGGCTAATTTACCATGAGCCAGTCACTGTTCCGGAAGCTTTAAATATATTGTCTCTAATGCTTACCACTCCTCTGACAGAGAGCAATACCCCCTTTTTACAAATAAAACTGAGATTCCAAGAGATGAAATATCTGTCTAGGGGCCACATATTTGACATATATTAGGTTCCACTTCTTTATATACCACAGAGGGAGAGAAACAGGAAAACTTGCTCAATTCTGTAATTTTTAAAAACATGTTTATTGACCAGGCGCGGTGGCTCACGCCTGTGATCCCAGCACTTTGGGAGGCTGAGGTAGGCAGATTACTTGAGGTCAGAAGTTCAAGACTAGCCTGACCAACATGGTAAAACCCAGTCTTCACTAAAAACACAAAAATTTGCTGGGTATGGTGGCAGGTGCCTGTCATCTCAGCTACTCGGGAGGCAGATGTTGCAGTGGAGCCAAGATCGTGCCACCACACTCCAGCCTGGGTGACAAAGACAGACTCCATCTCAAAATAAATAAATAAATAAATAAATGTTTACTATTTTCCAGTAATAAAATGCTAAGTGCTATCAAAAAGAGTAGATTCCTCTGACACTGGTTGCATAAATGTTAAGCTCAAGTTTTGATCAGCACATACTATGCTAGATGTCAAAGCATTTTGAAAAAAGTACCTTACAAATAAAATGGTATTCTTAATAGACTTAAAATTTGTTTTTTTTTTAAGCAAGTTAAATATATACCCTGATCTTTTTATTATTGTTATTATTATTTATGGGCTTAGTAAACCTTTTCTTCAACAATGATACACATGTAAAGTTTATCTCACATCTGATAAATTTTTACTACAGTATTAAAACAGATTAATTTTTTAAAAATGTCTCAATGGGTAAAAGCCAACCTGAGCCTTCTAAATCTCTAACAGAGTATGATCTCAAGAAAGTCTTCTGGAACCCTCAGTGCCTGTGTCTTAGACACTTCAAGAGGAAAATGGAAAAACCAGAGATCAGAGGACAAAAACTGGATGCCAAACCCCATCTCATCTGCTCAATATCAAGTTCCTTCTTCATTGCCACCTCCCAAGAGGGGGAAAAAAAGGCAGAGAAAGTTCTTTCTGGCAGCCTTGCAGTCTCCCTAACCCCCTACCAATCTCCTTTACCACTAAAGTAAAAAGACAACTGAGGGGCAAGATCAAAGTTTACAGCATCCATGATAATTCAGGAATATGACCAGTTAGGGTATCTCTCACACACACAGTATAGTACACAGTCATTTTTGCAAAAGATAAAAGCAATAGATTAATCCAAGATGGCCACTGGTAATAGCACTGGTTTATAACTAATATAACTTAATAACCAGGCACCACTAACTTTTATCCTGCTTTAATTGGCTAATTGTTCTAGAATCAATCCCTTAGGACACAGTTCTTTTAACCAATCTACCCCCATCTCCAATTCCCTGGCTTTCAAATATCTGAAGAAGTATGCTTCTTTCTACTGAATCTAAATGCTTATTCATTTAGCTTCTACCAGAAACCATTCTAATCTTATTGCCACATTCCTCATCGCTTAAGCAGGCAGCTTCCTTGATTCACTTATAAATTCTGATTTATCTTTATTTATTTCTTTGTGAAGAAAGAAATAGGGGAGGAAAAGATGCGAATTTTCATTTACTCTATTGCTCTCTCCAGGAGATCTAGTAACTCAAGTGGAGTCTGTGGCTTGTCCTCCACTTTTGAATCTGTTATGTTTATTTTCTTTCTTTTGGCTCCAGCTTTCTTCTATGCTCTCTATACTTCACAGCTCTGCTCTCTCTTTTATAGGCCTTAAGTTATCTTCACAGGTTCTACCTCCATTAGCAACATACCAGAGTTGTCTTGCTAAAAATAGTTTCTCTTTAGTAGTTTTAATGTAAAAAATCAGCAACATTCAATGGAATTTTAAATTGATGAATAAGAAAAACAGACTAAGGCTCTTTTTTAAAAGTAAACTTGTTTGTTACATACAAGATAGAATTGAAATTCTATGTTTTAACTCATTCTACTCAGATTTCTTTTGCCGTCAGATGCCACAATGTTTCCTTAATGCTGATATGTCATTTTAATATTTATATGTACATTATTTAGTGTATGACATTTCATGCTAGGAATGAATATTACTCATAAAACAATTCAGAGTATGTAACATTTGGAAAGTCCACTGGAAACAACCTAGCCAAGTGTGGTGGCTCACACCTGTAAACTCAGCTACTCAGGAGGCTGAGGCTGGAGGATCACTTGAGGCCAAGAGTTCAAGACCAGCCTGGACAACACAATGAGAGAGTGAAACCCTGACTCTAAAAAAAAGTGTTAAAAATTAGCTGGGCATGGTGGCATGCACCTGTAGCCCCAGATACTTGAGAAGATTGCTTGAACCCAGGAGTTCCAGGCTGCACTGAGCTATAATCGTGACACTGCACTCCAGCCTGAACAACAGAATGAAACCCCATCTCAGGAAAGGAAAAGGAAAGAAAAAGGAAAAAAGGAAAGGAAAGGAGAAAGAGAAAGAAAAGAGAAAGAGAGAAGAAAAGAGAAGATAAGAGAAACAAAACGAAACGAAAAGAAAAGTAAAGTATGCCGGGCGCAGTGGCTCACAAGCTCAGGAGTACGAGACCAGCCTGACTAACATGGTGAAACCCCATCTCTACTAAAAATACATAAAAAAAAAAAAAAAAAAATTAGCCAGGCGTGGTGGTGCGCCTGTAATCCCGGATAATCAGGAGGCTGAGGCAGGAGGATCACTTGAAACCGGGAGGCGGAGGTTGCAGTGAGCCAGATCGCGCCACTGTACTCGACGGAGAGAGGCTCCATTTCAAAAAAAAAAAAAAAAGAAAAAGAAAAAAGAAAAGAAAGAGTTGGGCGCAGTGGCTCATACCTGTAATCCCAGCACTTTGGGAGACTGAGGCGCGTGGATAGCCCGAGGTCAAGAGTTTGAGACCAGTCTGATCAACTTGGTGAAACCCTGTCTATACTAAAAAAAATTTAAAAAATTAGCTGCACATGGTGATGGGCGCCTGTAATCCCAGTTACTCAGGAGACTGAGGCACGAGATTCACTTGCACCTGGGAGGCAGGGGTTGCAGTGAGCCAAGATCACGCCATTGCACTCCAGCCTGGGTGACAGAGCAAGACACTGTCTCAAAAAAAAAAAGAAAGAAAGAAAGAAAAAGAAAATACCTTATATTTTGAGTAAATCTATAGTAAGATAGTATTCAATAAATCTGAAGATAGCATTTGTACATGAAAATGCCCGATTTCAGTATTTATCATTGATGACAGCTGATCATTTTTATGAGTCTATAATTTCACTGAAATTTCAAAGTTAAACGGATGTAATCAGAGCCACTATCAGTTTTCTGGCTCTACACTTTCTTTTAGAGGATGGCTGACTGAATTCATTTGTCTTGTCTTTAAATTACACAAACAACATATGAATTTATTTTTTGTAAGAGACTTAAAGAATGTAGAACTATTTAGAATAAAATATAAAATAACCTGTTTACCCTCCTATATTCCAAAATAAACTATATCAAGTTTTGACGTTTCCTTCTTGTTCTTATTCTTTGCTTTCACACATTCACATGCATACACATGCACACATATGCTTTTAAAAACATAAATGGCATTATCACATACATAGAGTTGTATGAAATCAATTGTCTAGTTAACTATAGCTTCTCTGGCTGAAAAAAAAAATATTTTCAAATTTGTTACAAGTATTATACTCAAAATGCAAGACCAACTAAAACTATGCAAATGTATCCCCCAAAATTTATGCAAACAGCATTACTGCGATTATTTATGTAAAAATAATTTATTTTAAATTGTGTTTTGTTGCAGTACGGGGGTGTTTCTTTTTGTTTGTTTTTATTTCCAAAAAAATTAAACCTAAAACTATCATTAGGTCATTAATGTGTCATAATTCAGACAGATGGCAGTGTGTAAATTCATGTTTTGAGAACTTACAAACAGCAGACTTACAGAAAAATCTCATACTTACTTTTATAGTTCTAAGTTATGTCTAGTCACAATCTATTGCTGCTTTCAAGTAGTTTTCAAAAATGTAATAATGTAATAGAAGTCATTTTATATTTCCAAATACTACATTCAAGTCAGTGTTTTTAAGGTGTAAGTCATTTTAAAGCAGTACACAGAAATGATTAGGTACCGCCTATTTTTAGTACCTAAAAATTATTGAATAGCTCAGTTTTCAAGCTTTAGATGATATATGGGTGATCTGAGCAAACATTTCCAACAGAAATAGACCTTTTACAATCAGGAATTAAACATACATCCTCAGCCCTAAAAACTATAGAAATGCCACTTTTCAGTCTAAAAAGCAACAGATGTGTTGAAAACAAAGTGATCTACTTCAGACCATCTGAATAATAAGCATATTGGCATAAGTCTGATTAGAAGACCGATATTTCCATATGTAAATATTACTTGTTAAAATGTATATTTTTAAACAACAAGGACATTTATGAAAATGGCCATAAAAGAAAATGTTTTATATACTTGTAGAAGAAATTAAGCCTCTTTAGAACACAACCAGAAATTCTCACTGTTAATTCAACTGAAAACAGAGCAACATAGTACCCTACCACTTCAAAATATGATCAAGCCCTGCATGTTGATGTCTTAGTAAGAAGTAGGTAGAGCTGACATAGAAAAGTGTAAGGAGAACTACAGCTTCAATGATAATGAGAGCAATGACAAAAACGTCAAAAGTGTAGACACCCAGAATGTTAATTCATTAGAACGTGACTTCACACTGATTAATTATACACTCATCAAAATATCTGGAGTGCATAAGAAAAGCTAATTGAAGCATTCCATCTTGTATATGCTAATAAAAACAGTTTAAATAAGTGATAGAGAACTGGCTTTAAAATTACAAGTGTATGGAATTAAATCTGTAACCTTAAATGTGCTATATCAAGATATTAATAGTAGTAATGAAGATGATGATGGTGGTATCATGGAAACATCTACATTAACATTAATGTGGATTCCACTGAACATGGTTGTATAGAATCAGAAAACATAAAAGCTGTTTAGAACCTTAGAGATCAGCTTTTGGGACCAATTTGAACATTACAAAATCTTTTTCAGAGTGAGACATTATAAAAATAACACATTCCCAAACAGCAAAAATCACAAGTAAATTAGGATTTTGGATTATTTCAACAACTAAGAAATCAAGTTTCCAAATTTTTTTTCAAGTAGGTCAGAAGCATATTATTTAAATAGACATATGTAATATGCTAATCTTAAGTAGTTCCTTCATTCAACAAATATTTACAGGGCTCCTACAATGCACACAATGCTTATGCTAGGGATGAAGAGGCATGACCATTTTCCTCAAAGATTCACATCTGGAAAACCTGATTACTTTCTTTATAATCAATGTATGGCCCCCAAATAAATCTATATGCTTTGAAAAGTTACTTAATTCACACTCAGTAATTAAGACAGCTTTCCCACTAACTAACATGAAATACAACAGTTTGCTATAAAATCTCAATTTACTGCGGTCAGATCACTTCAATAATTTCAAGAGACTGGTTTGGCGTTTTTTTCCTTCTGACCTATAAACTGGAAAGTGCCTCTATATCAACAACTAACTTAAGGATCTTTCTCAGGTGGTAATGCTATTTTCCATCTTCATCTAAAATAGATATTAAGAACTCTTAAACTGCTGACCACATCACCTATCGAGATTTCTGTGAATGGAAGTTTGAATTTATGGCAATAGTAGCTGAAGGAAGTATCCTTTATGGGCATTACAAGATTGTCTTCATCGAGTTAGGCTATAAAATCAACATTTTACAAATTAAAGCAGAAATATAAATCAAATTAAAGAAAATGAATGGATCCCAGGCCAGAAAGAACTGGTCGTAACCTGATTGTATGTATTAATATAGGTTAAAGACTGAATATGGGGGGTTTAGCCTAGGAAGCCAAGGGGGAAAAAAAACGACTCTCTGAAGTATTTTGGTTGAACATCGACATAGGGAATCTAAATCCATGTCCATTCAAAGGAGAAAGAACTGGACAAAGGATTTCCACCATAATTATCCAAATAGCAATGCTATCTCTATTGTGATGCTGAATATATTAGGCTCTCTTAGTCTAATGCCATTAAACATTTGAATTATATAACTAACTCCCTTTATTCAGATTCCTTGCTCAGTAAATGACCTTTACTGATTACCCATATAGGTCAGTTCACAAGAACAAAATGATCTGGTGAAGCCAACTAGAGTGATCTAGCTCCTACGTTTGTTGGTTGGATATGCATGTGTGTGTGTGTGTGTGTGTGTGTGTTTTAGTTTTAATCAATATCTAAACATGAACTGGCATTCTGATTTTAAATATCAATTTCGTAAACTTCTTTAATGTCAGTCAACCTTGAGATACAGATCCACTCTAAGTGTGCCACAAATCTAGTTTCAGAACTTGCAAGGATGAGTGCCAAATCCTGCATTATAAATAATTCTGTGGGGAAATGTTATCCTGTGAGAACCTATCTAAGTGGCTGGTTGCCCTTTTGTCTGTTTCACTATACATCCTCAAATTTATACACGTTTGAAAAACTCTTGGAGGTAAAAGGTGATAAGCAGCTCATTAATCTATAATAAAGTCACAGTTAGCACATCACACTCATTTACTTCTAAATGTAATAAGCATTATTACGATCTCATGCAAAATATCAATTCATTTGGACCCTTGAAGATAACATCCTTCTCTAGAAAACACCCCAAGCCTTTTTTTTGAGCCCCAGCACCAGCAATGCATCATACACAGTAAGTGCTTAATAAATGTTTGCTGGATCAATGATCGAAAGATGAAAAATATCTCTCTAGGGAGTTCTGACTCTCCACACACAGGAAATCTCAGAAGAAGTGTTTCTAGCATTAACATTCATTTGGAATTCTATGGTGTCTTGGGTAGTCAGTGCTTACATTTTTAAGATGGAATTCTATAATAAATATTTTAGAATAAGTATGTTAACTAATATATTATCTATGCTATACTTTCCCATCTAGGTAACCTCATCCCAAGGGGTATGATATTATATTTTTTAAAAATAAATTATATACAAAATCATTTTTAAATAATATATATTGTATCTGCATATTTATCTCAAAGTCTTCAAAAAGGCTCTGGTGAGGAGTATGAAATTCCTCATCTATTAACGTGGCAGGACTGACCAGTATTTAGCTAACAACCTGTAACAAGTATGCAATATTTTCAAGAGCATATTAATTTATAAAGAAACACGTTGCAGAACAAAGACAGAGCATTAGAGTAGAGGCACTGGAGTATACGGCATACATTAGTCTTATGATTTTTTAAAAAAACATAGAAGTTATGATATTAGATATACCACAAAATGTTGAAGAGCTTTTTGTTTAAAAATCAGTGAGTCAATCACATCAATTAATTCAACTTCTGAGACTAGCAAAAGGATTCCATTAAGCAAAGAGTTTATTAAAGCCTATGCGCATACAATTCAATATAGAATTTTGATTTAATGGGGCAATTGGGGAAACAAGGATCAAATACTGAGAATTACTTAGACATGAATGTTTTCAAAATATGGTATTAAACTACTGTTAAAGTAATATGGGCAGAAAAGCAACCAAAACATGGGCTAATATTAGTTTTCTCTAATTAGGAAAATTCATACTTCGGTCTATATCCATGTGCCTAATTGCTATCCCCCTCCCCAACCCTATGGGTGCTTCAAACCAGAATTGAACTAATCTAAATCTTTTCCAGGAAACCTGTTCCAGTATTTGCTATCTCCACTGACAGAACCTACCACCATCTATCCAGTAATTTAGAGGCTGTCATCCTTGACTCTGTTCTCTCCTTAATTCTACTACCCAAGTACTGTCTACTTTAAGCTGCTAAATATTACCTAGATTCTTCTCCTTCTTTTTTATCCCACTACTACTAGCTTGCATGACTTCTCACTCAATCATTGAAACAGCCTGTTAAAGACGCACCTGCCTATAGACTGGTCCCCATCCACAATCTTTTTCCCCATATTGTAGTCAAATTGATCCATGTCAGTCAAAAGACTGAAGTCACCTACTTTGTTAAAACCATTGACTTCCATGAAAATAAAAGCCAAGTTTCCTCTCAGACAAGATGTTCCATTAACCTGCTGTGATTAACTCTCCAAAATCATTCCTTGCCTCAAATTCCTAGACTCCAACTTTACAGTCTAGAAATACCAATCTGCTTGTATTTCCCAGAATATTGCATGCTATTTCTCACCTCTTATTGTGGATACATTATTTACTGAAAAGGCCTTCCACTTCTCTCCTAAGTCCTATTCATTTAATAAGTCTTGGCTCAAGCAGTCTCTCCCTCTAAAAAATCTTTCCAAACGAGCATCACCTCTCATCCCCCATAATAATCAAGACACTAAGTTTACCACAGTAAAATGCCCTACTTAATGTCTGTCTGTCCCACTAGAGTATGAGTTCCTGGAGGAAAAGGACTCTATACTATTTATTCACCTTTGGATTCACCTTACAATACCTGGTACATATGAGGTATCCCACAAATATTTATTGCATTGATCAACTAGAATTGAACAGCAAAATGTCAAATGCTTATAACTAATAATTGCATTAAGGCCTACTTCAAATTTAAAACACCTAAACTACTACCCCCAAAGTGCACAATCAACAATTAAACCAACAATTTTATTAGGTATCACCAAGTGAGAATTTATGGTACCACCAGAAGCATCAAATGAGGTTAGATTTTAGATAAGGACTCTCTAAGAATTGATTCTCTGTAGGAATAGGTTACTCTATCACCAGAATTGTTTTCTTTTGTCATTTGTAATGACTGGTATATCTGGAACACCAATAATATGCAGTGTTGTGCTTTACATATAATCAAAACCACAAAACTATACTCAGGAATATCGAGCGCCAGCCCCCTCCCCAATTCTGACATATCGACAAACTCTATTTCTTTCTTAACCAAAATCTTCATAGATGCTTTAAATAATGGAGGGTTCCTGCTTCAATTTTTACCCAAAATTATCAGAAATCCCTATCTTTCTTCCCTGGACCTGTGCAATAAACAGAAAAGAGCAAAAGACCCAGATTTCAAATAGATTTGGATTTGAAAACAAATCCTTTTTCTTATGAGTCATAGGTCCATAAAAAAGTAACTTGACTGCTCTGAGTAATAGCAGCAGTGATTATTTATTGAGTCTTAGCATGTGCCAGAAGTTGTGCTGAGTATTTTGCACATATTGCCTTATTGAAATCTCACAACAGCCCATTGAGGTAAGTATTGCTTATCCCTATTCTACAGATAAGGAAACTGGAGCTCAAAGATGTGAAGTGATATGGCCAAGGTCACACAGCAAAATAGGAATTCTAACCCAGGCCAGCAAAATTGCAAAGCCCGTATTTTTAACCACTCACAATCTACTGCTTCTGAGCCTCAGTTTTAAGTATTATAAAATAGAGTAATTACATGCCTACCTCACAGAATTGATGTGGAGACAAAGTGAAATAATAAGTAAAGCATCTAATATACTAAGTGCACTCAATAAAGGATGCCCCTCTTCCTTCTCTCGCTCCAGTGGTGATTATAACATTTATAATAAAGGAAACTGTCCCTAAATGTGCCTTACCTATATCAAAACAGAGATATATTGGGTCTCAATTAATTCACAAAAGGAAAATACTAACAGGTCAATAAGTACTTTTAACATAAACAGATAAAAAGGAAAAAAAAGTGAAGAAAAACAACATATTCTACCTCATTTTAGGACTGGAACCCTGCTATTGATATTTCCAAATGTGATAAAATATGTAAATATTCAAAATATATCAATATATCAAAAGTTAGGAGAGAAGAGCACGGAACCCAGAGACGAAAATTCATTGCGGCTTACAGGAAGACTCTCAATAGAACATATTCAATGATATTACCTTTTTTTTAAAAAGTACTTCTAGTGGGAAAGACAGATTTTGAACAAAGATAGAGACAATAAGGATAATCTTTCCGCCATAAGTTGTTTTGTTTTTTGAAAACAGACTTTAATTCTCAATACTAAGTAGGATGGGGAGTTAGGAGTGGAATGAGGTGCAAAGAAAAAATTACAGCACTTTTGCTGTTAATTACCAACAAATCTATACATCCTTTACTTTCTTTTTTTTCCCTTTTTTTCCTCTTTTGGTACATAGTTATGACATTTATCTCTGATAGCTGTAAAGAAATTAAATCAGAACTATTTTTATTTAATTCCCTAATAAATAAGAACATTGGGTATATACACAAACCTAAGTACTGTGACTTAAAACAGAACAAGATTTTACATCAAGCCCATCTGGTGTTACATTAGGGTGTGTCCTATAGCAATCCAACCAAGGGTGACTGCCAAACTAAGCTACAGAAGACAACTCAGAAAGCTGGTGAGTCCCATAATATAAGCTCTATTTCAAAAAGTGCAAAAGATTAGCTGATATCACTCCACCCTCATAATAACTCTTCTATTTCTGAAATATTGTTTTCGTCACAAAAATATGGGCCAGTACTGGACACGGCAGACACCCTGAGAAGGTGACATTGTAGAGATAGCAGTTATCTAATTTACCCACAAGGTAATGTCACAATTGTATGTCCCAATCCTGATAACTTCATCTTTCTGCTAAGCTCTCTAAGAGGTAAATTGATTTCTTCAAGCCTCAATTTCCACATATGAAAAATAGAAATCATAATATACTTCTGCCTCACTAGGTTCCAAAAATGGAAACTAGCTAAGAAAAAAATTAATGTGAAGTACTCTGAAAAGAATAAACTAGATTCCCTGACCTGATTATTGGTCAGAGCCTTGTAAAACTAGACTTACTACTTCTACCGATTCCATACATGCCACTTGGTCATCAGACTGATAAACAGCATTGACTGTACAGTTGATCCACTTAGGAGCTTTAAAGTAATAGAAACAAATTTTGCATCATGATGTATTTTCATACCCATTTAAGTAACTACTTGCAAAGTAAATTTGTACATAAACATTATAAAAAATAGATAAGAAAAATGAAATTAATTTAAAAATTTTGAACTTTAAACAATTTTCAAAATAGTCAGCTGCCAGTATAGAACACTCTGAAACCAATACTGAACAACTACGCAAGAATAGGAAATGAGCTAACCAAGAAATAGAAGGAATCACAAAGTAAGTTTCATCTGATGGGCCGAAATACAATATGGAGCATTTTTATATTGTTCTGTCTGAGATGTCTGTCTCAGATTCTTAACTCCCAGATTCTATTTTTAAAAATCACTTAACACTGTGTATTTCCAATAGCCATCAAGGCATACACTGTCATCCCTGACACAGAAGATTGTCAGCAGACTCAATATGTACAGTAATGATCTCAGGCAACAATGCCCATCTTCTTATCAAAGAGATCCTTATTCCAGAAAAAAAAGTTTAAAGTTCTCTAAGAAAATTCATTCGAAACCATAGAAAGTAGTCACTATAAAATGTCAGAATCACTAATACCTCTTACTTCTTCTTAAGTTTATCTTACATGCTAAATTTCAAAACCAAAAACTGTCAGGCACTATAACATTTTTAGTTTTCTCCCAAGTCGCCAGTGCTCTATTCTAGCACTGTCAAATAATGATAGCTGCTGTCATTATTTTTATACAACAGCTGGCAGCAAGTTGCACAGAGACCCTTCATCTTAGAAGAGTTACCAAATACCTCAAACAAATGTTGGGACCTTACAGTAGTACTGACCACCTTCCTAAAGTCAAAATAAGTGAGCTCTCATGCCTTATTGATACTTTTTTGGCCAGAGCGTTAGCTGTTTTATTAAAAAAAAAAAAAGATTTTACTTATTTTATTTTTTTAACTGTTTAAAAATAACTTTTTTTCCTCCTTACACATATATTCCCATCCTCTCCTTCCTGCTACTAGAAACTGTCTTAAAGGTTTTCACATTTACTTTTAGCTTTAACACTTTCAATCAAAATTGCAATTCTGTTTTTGGAAGCAGCCACCCTCCAGGAAGTATATTTGAAGATATTAAAAAATGCAGAAAATAAATAAGTTCTTTTCATTTAACAAGTCAACAATGCATGTAAAGGGATTTAGGAAAACCGGTGATCTCAGACACAAGCAATTTGACAGGCCAGATGCACACAAAAATTATTCCAAGTCACGGAAAAACATCAGAGTGACCAATTCTAGGTCTCTTGTACTAATTAATAGACAAGAGTTCCTCTCTATCACTATTTGCTTTGGCAATCTAAAATGCTGATATTCTCCTAGATCTAACAGAGAGGAAAAATGGGTATCTTCTCCATCTAACACCTAAGTGGGTAACCTAGATACTGTAAATAGAGGCTACATAAAGGATGCAAGAGACAGCTCTGAAGTGAGAGCCAAAATATTTAACCTGCAACTCTTTGGAAAAGAATCTGAAAACACGTGCATCTTAGCCAAAACCTGTACTAACATGGAATTGCCACAGGCTAGTAAGTTAAAAAACTCTCTACCAAACATAAGTTTACCGTTGTTGGGTGAGAAAAGCTCAAATGTCAAAAGCACAGTTCTTATTTGTTCAAATTGATCATGCCTACACTCCGCACTGTTTATTTAAAAAGATGAGTGAACTGCCTTTCTGAAGCAAGTACTTGAAAAACCAGAATCAAATTCACAAATAAAGCAGCCAATTAACCAATTGACAAGCATTTTCCTGTGGTTGTGTCTAGGGGATGACAGTCGAGTCTCTGATTAACAGTTACTCCCTACCCGATACATGCAATGTTTCTAAAGCCAACAGCTAACTAATAGAAACTACATATTCATCTCTTTTTACTCTTTGGGAAATTGTGTGAGCTATCTGAGAAATAAAAACATTACACCAAATAACGAGTATATTGAAATGTAAAAATTCTATTGCCTAAATTGTAGTCGTAGTATATTTTTTATCAAATCAACTAGCAAAAAAAAGAATGCAAGATTCATTATGAGATTAGCATGATAATTTAGTATACATTCACTCACTAACTTTACTAGTTTTTTCTTTCTAAATGATAAAGGAATTGTACGGACGGCTTCTAGAATTAAATTTTCTTAGGAAATGCTCATTACTTAAAAGAACTATAACTTTTAAATGAATAAAGCAAATTCAAATAACTCAATAATAATTTCAAGTCAATAGTTAAAAGTACTTAAAGTTAATAAATTGCAAAATGTATTCAATAGTATTCTATATAAATTGCTTATAATTCACTAGTCTTTACTAATTACTAAGCTCGTAGCTTTATAATAACTTAAAAGTTTTGAGAGCTGTTAGAAGTAAAAAAAAAAAAGTTGCTCTCTCTGGATAGTCAGAATACATTTCTGAATATGCTCACAATTAAGTAGATGATTCACTTTTCTTAGTTACTAAATTCAGGGGGGAAACAAAGGAAAGAAAATGCCTTTCCTTCACATACCGGCAGAACAGAAAACTTGTAAATCTAATTATATTTACATGTAAGTCCAATGTCCTTTCTATAACATATAAGAATAAAATATAAATCAAAAGTATAAAGAAAACAAGATTTCAAATTACTTTTGAGTAAGAGTAATAAAGCACTTGCACTTGATAACTAAACTGATAAAACATTGTAATTAAGAAAAAAGCAACCATATTCTTAATTAAGAAAAGCATTTTGTCTTCTGTCACTGACAGCACATAAGTTGCATCTTATTACACAAAAACAATGTATATTACATCAGTAAATGACCCTTTATCAAAAATAGTAGCCAAAACTGTCTTTTCCTACAAATTCAAAACATCTTTCCAAATTTTATCAGCTCTTCTCTGAACAAAAGACTTTCAACCTTGTTAGAGAAATGGATATAAACGAGTTCTATAAATTTGTAATTACACTTCTCTTCCAATGCTTTGGAGAAAAAACTTTCACATTTTTTAAAAGCAAGTAACACTATAATTTTATCACTGACAGTTTAGCTTTCTACCAAGGCAATATAAAATTATTTCATTTATTAACTGTGAAGAGTCCTTTGGAAGTGATGTTTCCACATTTTTTACCCAACAACAACAAAAAATCTAGTCATAAACCTGGCAAGTCAAAACAATAACCAGCAAATTCTAACCTTCCTTACCCGATACAGGTAAGCACCAGCTCCCAAATGCCACCTTGGGATAGTTCAGACTAGTAAGCAGGCTCATGTTTTATAATACTAGAATGAACAGGAATAAATCTGTGTTGTTCTTTCTTTAGCAAAATCTATAACAGTAGCTATACCACAATGTGAGAGGACCCCACAGACCTAACAAATTCAAGTCTGTTGCTGGAGAAATAGAAAAAAAAAAAAAAATCATAAAACGAAGACTTACTGCTTGTCATGTGACTTGGTGAGGCATGCTGTCCATTGGGTGTGCTTGAGGTGAGGTCAATTGCCATATTGGAGTGTTCCCTTTCGGGTGAAAGCTCATTGTCACCTGCTTTCACAAAATATAATCTTTTGGTTTCTATTCATTGTCACGTAAGATGTAATTACTAACTTTAATTTGTACACGCAATGGCTTGCATAGCCTTCAAACTGTAAGGTAATACATTTTTCCCTTAAAAAAAACTATAAGGAAATACCAGTAGAAATATACAGTTGAATGAAAGGATGAAAAGCCATAATCAACCCACAATAAAAAAAAATTAACAAAACTTCATTATCTTAATACATAAATTGTTGATTTCTAAAGTATCTTTCAGTTGAAAGAAATAACTTTTCTTTTAACATCTAATTTAATTGCTAAGCATACAGAATATATAATGAGCATTTTCCAAAATGCTAGCTATCAGAGAGAGGATGGAAAAGACAGGTAGTTCAAGAAATGTCAAGTTAGGAAAGCTAATTCTCTTTCACATAATATGTCTGAAAAATTAGGTTACAGAGAAGTAAATATTTAGTACACATCACATTAATAGACATATATGAAACCTAGACTATTCTAAACTTACAACAAAGTAAATTATAAAAAGTAGGAAAGTGCTGATCTGCTAGCTACTATTGATTTAAGTACACTACTTAACTTAGTATATTTCTATATTTCCTTCTTATTTCACTTCAGTGCTGTTATTTTCTCAAACTCATTCAAAGGTGAAATTGTGAACAGATAGAAAAAAAGAGTACAGAATTCTTAATAAAGTTTCATAATCCAGGAATTAAAACACAGGTAATACAAAGGCAACTTTATTACCAATAACAAATTAATGAAAACTAATACTTACACGTTATATAGCCATCAATAGCCTCTGTTTCCATAGTCAAAGTGCAATGCTGCAAAACAAAAGATTATACTCTTAATACAATGATTCCTTTCAGTATCTGCCATCAAATTCTTAACTTATTTGAAGCTCCAAGCAGTTGGTCCATGTTGCTGCTGCAACCTGTGCCCAGAAACATACACAGTGTACTGTATGTGCTCATTTGCAAGTCACTGAACTCTTTCTGCAAATGATCTGATTCCTGCTGGAGATAGGATAGAAAAGATAAGTGTGCAGTGAGATGGGCAAGAGCAAAAAAAGAATGACTGTCTTAATCAAAATTTACTGGGTTTAAAGAAAAAATAAGGGGTACACCTCAAATGTGTCAGCTTTAACTGAGATTTAAGTGTTTTACCATTCGCTACTTCCCACAATCACACTGCAGTTTGAGGACTTCCCCAGTATACAGATAGCTCTATTCACAATTGTTGCAAGTTGGTTCATCATGTTCTAATAGGGAGGGGGAGGACAAACAAACATAAGAAAACAAAACAAAACAAAAAACTTAGTGCCCAACGGTGTCTTGAAGATTTCTACAGCAGTTGGCCAACTCCCTGACTTGTATTGACATTTTAGCCTACCCCAAGTTCTGTGTAAGCACCTGTTCAATGTAACCTTAATTTCCTGCCAGACCATGCTTGGATACAAATGCCAAGCCTACTTAATACAGTCTGATTTTGAAAATTTCATAAACTTTGGTTGTACTAGAGAGAATCACTTAAAAAAAAAAAAAAAAAAAAAAACTTTGGACAATTATTCTTATGCACAAATGACACAAAACAGAACATAATTCTCAGAAACAAAAGTAAACTGTATGAGATGACACCCCCTAGCTTTGATTCACATAATGAAAAGATCGATAATCTAACTGTATTCTGTGGGGAAAAAAAAAGTTTAAGAATTGACAAGTCCTGTGAAGATTTTTACTTTTTTCCCCCCTTTGGCCTTGGTCCTTTTTGCCTTTAGTTTCAAAACTCTCACTGCACCAGCAGCTAAATTATTCACAATGAGCCATTTCTGTATTGATCGCCAAGTATATTTAGCCCTGGCTCCTGGAATTTCTCCATTACTTACTGGAAAACAGGCAGCTTCACTTCTTGTCTCCAAAACCACTTCCCTTCTCCCTCCCCTCCCCTTCTTCACCACCACCCTCCCTTACTACCCCCCCCCCAAAAAAACTTTTCTTTCTTTCTTTATGGAATAATCAGATCAAATTCCCAACTCAGTCACTACCCAGCACTTAAATTTCAACCTGCTGTACTGTTATCACATTCTTTTAAATTATGATTACATAAGGCTTTTAAGAAAGAGATCCGTAAAGTTTAAAAGAGGAGCAGTTTCTTCCGATATTTTACAAATGAGCTTATCTCTTTAAAAATGTACACATTTAACACACACACATTAAAAAGAAAGAAACGTCAGGGAGAAGCGAAAGAAGGCTGCCCCATCAATGAAATGGTTATTAACCCTCAGAGAAGGAAAGAAAGAAAAAGAAAAAGGAGAAAGAGAAACGAAATGTACATACAAAAGAAATTGTCCTTTGATTAAAAAAGATTCATCACCATTTCCAGCTCTGTCGGGAGATCTCAGCTTCTTCTAACCCCTCAAAGAGGAGGTGACAATGTCGGGCTGAAGATAAACGGAGGGAGAAAGAAAGAAGTTTTTTGTGTTTCCCCCTTCTCTCTTTCCCTCCCTTGCCCCTCCAAGCCAAGCCCCCTGCAGAGTTCAAGGGGAGGAGGAAGGAA
Organism: Theropithecus gelada; assembly: GCF_003255815.1. Classification (NCBI taxonomy): domain Eukaryota; kingdom Metazoa; phylum Chordata; class Mammalia; order Primates; family Cercopithecidae; genus Theropithecus; species Theropithecus gelada. Next base: position 89,765,298 of record NC_037680.1, read on the forward strand.
AAGCACTTTACAGGTGGGTCATTCCAAGCCCAAATCCAGCAAACAGATCGGCTGATAAACAAAACCAAGAAATGAGAGAGAAGGAACACCCCCCTTCTTCTCCTCCTCCTCCTCGTCCTCCTCCTCCTCCTCCTTGTTCCACCCCTCCCCCTCGTCCCTTTGGGATGGTCTAGTAGGAAAAGTCACTCAGGAATGGCACCACGTACTTTCAGGAAAGAGGAAAAAAAAAGAGAGAGAGAGAGGTCAGTCAGTGCTATAGCAATGCGATTAACAAGAGAAAAAACTTGATCCACCGGTTCCTTAAGAATCGACCAAAAGCTAAGACAAGAAAACTGAAAGAAAAGGAGGGGGGGGGCGGGTAGAGGGGAGGGACAGTCAGGCAGAACCCAGCTAGGAACCTAGGCCAACTTCACAGGACTGTTTTTGGCCCTTGGCAAAAAAGAAAAAAATTAAATCTTAATTCCATCTCTTTCGCCCATACTAGAACCTGTCAAAGTGATTTAACTGCTGCCTTTTTACATATGTCATACCAGGGTTGTTTTTTTTTTTTTTTTTTAATTCCAACAGGATCTGGATATTACCTTCTATCTGGACAGCTGCAATTTATTCCAGCCTACCCAATCTTTCTTCTTGGAATTCAAGTTAAAACAAAGCAAAACAAGTCCAAATTCATGACAGCTATAGAGATGAGAACTGATTAATCGATTAACATCCCAGAAACAGATTACAAGGAGGGGACGATAAATTAAGGCAGAGGACATCATCTTCAACCCGATTCCCTGAGCGTCCTTTACAAAAATCATTACCCTAATCAGAACCACAATCCATCCCTCCCAGAGAAAAACACCTATATTATTATTATTATTACTGGTTAACAGCAACAAGTCATTTGATCACACCACAGTGCAAAACGAGATGCTATATAATTACACTTAACTTTGAAAACACTCCCCCCTTTGCAAATCATACACATATTTATATATAATCTATGAATCAGAAGACAAATAAAACAAGAGCTGTTCTTCACCACGCAAAAGCCAAGCGGAGATTTACCTCAGCAGTGCATGCAGTAAAATAATCCCATCACCCTTTTGTTTGTGTTTACTGTTAATGTGTCCTCTGTCTTTCTTTCTTTCCTGTGCCTAACGTGTGTTTGTGCACTGCAGTTGGTGGTGGAAACTAAGGCAGTGGATCTGTAGCTAAGGGTAATCCTGTTTTTACTTCCTCCATCTTCAGCGAGGAGCAGGGTTAGCCCGGGACAGCTGGTCAAACCCCGAGAAACCGATCCGGTGGAGCCCGAGCACATCTCCCCCGCCGGCCGGGCTCGCGCAGACGCCCGCGGGCGGAGGGCGGGCTGGCGGCGGCGGTGTCGGCGGCGGCGGCAGCGGGGCGGGGTAGAAAATGGCGCTGGTGCAGCGGCTCGGGCCTCTCCCCGCGGCGCTGCGGAGGGCTTGAGGCTC